>NW_017306758.1:327807-342306 GCF_000935625.1 Nanorana parkeri | reverse complement strand
TCCCTCACCTCTCGATCCTGTCACGGCTCTCTGCCGTGACAGGGGGAGGGGCTGGATTCCCCTCTCCCCGCTCCGATCTGCCAGCGCTGACTGGCGGAACGGACGGGGGAGGGGGCGGGTACAGCTGGCTCTGCCTCTAGATAGGCAGAGCCAGCTGTCACTCACGCAGCTGGGCGGATCCCGTCGTCTAAGTCAGGATCCGCTCCGGCTGCAGCGTCTCAGTATACCGCAAGCTGTAGCTCGCGGTATACTGAGCTTAGGATAACGGGAGGACGCTAGTTTGTGTCCTCCCCTTACCCTAAGGAGAGCTATGGGGAAAAACACTGACCCCATAGTTCTCCTTTAAAGATATTCATTTTTAAAATTGTTAACAGTGTACTTAAATAACTCCAGTATTGCAGGATCTTTTTTTATCAGTGTGAGATGAGTTTAAGTATGTGTTTTAGATTTTCCTCCTTGATCCATAGGTATTCTGCAGCCACATTTAGGTCTTGGCATGTTTCCGCTCAATGTAATATTTTAAAGCTAGCCAGAATTAGATGTCAGCTCCATAGTTGTCTATGGGGATTTTCCTGTGAACCAGCCAATTGCAAGATGGAGAAAAGAGGTCAGAGGCATGCTGGGACCCAAACTCATCGTAAGCTTTCTACTACACAAAAAAGACCTCAAGTAAATGTGTGAGAGAAATGTCAGTCATTTTTTTGGGGGGACAAGTCCTCTTTAAAGTGTTGTTATATATACTGTATGTTTCTATGGAAATAACTAGTATTCTGATTGTAAATAGTTAACTGACCTTGTGCCAGTGGCGTCACAAGGGAGGTGCGGGGGGTGATACCGTTGGAGGGGTGACACCAAAATGACTCACAGTCATTTTGGTGTCACCCCCCCTCTGAAAAGTCGGGTGCTCGGTCATGGACCGAACGCCCGACAGTATCAGGAGAGAGGAGGGGACCCGGCGGCATACCTTATCCCACCGGGTGACTGTCCCCTCCTCTCTCTGCCGGCGTCCATCACCAAGATGGCCGCCGGCAGGTATTAGAATACTGCCGCGCGTGCGCGATGATGTCATTGCGCACGCGCGTGGTGATGTCACGCGCATTGCGCAGTGACGTCGCTGCGGGATGACAATCGGTTACCGCTCCAGGTGTCACCCAGACTCGGGACGCCCCTGCCTTGTGCAGCCTGTGATGTAGAGACTTGTGGGAGTTGCAGTGCAGAGCCTGAGACAAGCCGTGCTGTGTGAGAACTTGGAGACTACAATTCCCAGGAGGCTGTGCTTGGAGACAAGTGGTGATTCTGGACTTGGGTTGCTGAGCGCTCTCAGTCCGGGTGAGCCCTGGGAAGGAGACAGAGCTGTGTGAGCCATAGACTATGTGTGTGTAGTCTAAGAGAGTGTAAGCAGACCGAAGAGCCTCCGGATAGAGAGAGACTTCAGCCTGGTCTGCTGTGCACAGTGTCATTGGTTGATCGCTGGTGTGGGGCACCGCATCACCGATACAGCTACGATATCGTGGCCTGGACGAACGGACAAGCCTGTGCAGTGAGAGATCCAAAAAGGCCCAGCAATCCGCAGGAGGCCTATAGGTGTTTACATTAATTTTATCAGCATCTTCCTGACAGCAGATGACTTCAGGACCAGCCAAGATGTCGGCTTAAGAGAAAGGGGATGGACATTACAGCTGCAAGACTGACCTGGGAAGTGGTAAGAGGCCCTCGGCCATGTGTGTTATTTCTGCAATTCAGTTCAGCAATACAGCATGGGCCCCAACGATGGCCAGCCTAGACTATTGCTGCTGGCCATTAGTATAGAGAGTTGGAGATTAATGGGGACTGGGGCATTAGCAATCAAGATAGTTTCTGAGATAGTTCAGTACTGCATATCTCAGCATATTGATAGCTGATCAGTGTCTGAATACCTAATTTATACTGCTGACCATTGTTTCTTCAATTATTGTGTTCTTTTATGCAATGCTTGACAAATATTTATATATGCGTAGTACAGCTGTTTACAAAACTCTCTAAGGTGTGTTGTTGTGCTGTGGATCCTTTTTGGGCGGTTACATTTTGGCTTGGGGACAGAAAAACACAGATTATTCTGCTGGCTCCTTCGAGTGTGAGCGCTACAAAAGTATAATATTCCTAATGAACAAGCATCAGTCTACATGTTTAAAATCCATTTAATTACTACCAATGTTGTTAAGATAGATTACACATCTATCACATCAATGCACATCAATCTGCTGTTCAGATTCCTTTCTTGAATCTTCTATTTTGCTAATCTTCAATCTGCTATTCAGATTCCTTTATCTGAATAGCAGATCTATCTAGTGCTTTCCAATCAGTTTAATGTTGGTCACTCAAGACTTTTCCTGTGGACTCCTAGACATTAACGACCTGGAACCAACAGGCAACACACTAGTGAAGTGGATGTACAGGAAATCCTAGAATCAATCAGTTCAATGAATGTCTATTATTCGTATCTCTGGCTGACAGCAAGTGTGCATATTTCCAATATTGTTACCCGATAAAAAACTGTATACACAGACAAGGTTAATGTATGAATGTTAGGATGAATGATGACAGCAGCTTACAATTCTGCTTCATTGTTCAAATTGTATATATGTGTATTTGAAATTAAATGAAAACAACAATATTTATATTTAGGTTAGTAATAAATAAATAAACAAATAAATAAATATAGCAAACTCACATCCTATTTTTTGATGAACATACTAAAATAGTTGGTTGTATCCTTTTGTGTATGTTGATTTTATTTGTGAAACCAGGTGGGAAAAAGCAGTGTAAAACATATTTCTTGGTACCCGTGTTTATCAATATGGAAGAAGGTGGGATAAATGGAAGCAAAAAGTCTTGCAATAAGGCTACTATAAAATGCTGTGTAGCCCCCATCACCTTTTGTGAGGTGGCTACTAGACATTTAGTGATTGCCAGGGCTGTAGTCAGCCTGGCTGGATTTATAGTGGCATTTATCTGGTTAATTACAGGTGTCTGGCAGTGACTGTACCCGCCTGGGTGGAGTGTGACTCTGCTATATTGTGGGACAGCCAATGAGGGACATTGTAAGTGTATGTACAGTGCAGCAGCCAATCACTGGGTTTCTCTCAATCAGTGTTGCATGCTGGGACGGGGTACATATACTGAAGGGAATTGCCATGTGCTCAGACTAGTTCGGGACCAGCCATGGATTAGCACTGGACTGGGTGCTGTCCAACCCCCACCAGGCTAACCCTGAGGCCTGGGGGTGGGCAGAGGCTAGTTTCACTAGGTCTCCAGGAAGGAGGAGGCCTGTGCTGTTGTCAGGGGAGGAGAACCAGGGAAGATGATGGCTACTGGAGGTGCCTGGAATGTAGAGGACCTCAGGAGCAAGTATGGTGTCTGGTGGTATGAAGATGTTAAAAAAAGGTATTCAGCATTGCATTACTGGAGTGGATATCAGCTTTGTGGGCACTAGAAGAGGGCAGTTAAATGCTAATGAGGCAGCTGAAGACCAAATCCCCTAGACAACTAGTGATGACCCGGGTTATTCTGGCGGCTCCTTCGGGGGTGAGTGCTACATTTGAATTGTTTTCTTTTAACACTAGATATTGCTAAAAAAAAAAGGTTTACTGTTTATTTGCATATTTAGATATCATGATCCTGGTTCAGCCTGCTTGTACCTACTTCCTGTATATCTCATTTCCACCCTGGCCCCTTTCCTGATCCAATTTACCTGCCGTCTCTTGTTCCTCCAGTCTGACACTGCTTACATGATTCTTTCTCCCACTGGCGGAACTACCAGGGTCGCAGCGGTCGCAATTGCGACCGGGCCCTGGCGTTCCGCAACCTGGGGGGGCCCAGCGAGGAAGAAGAGGGCCCCACCGAGATCGTGCCTCTCCTTCCCTGCCGCACAGCCACCCGCAGCATGTACGGGTGTGCGGCGGGGATGGAGAGGCTGTCACCAGTCCCGCAGAATGTGCTGCAGGCACCGCGGGACAGCACATTCTGCTGTGTGAGGACCCTCTCCTCTTAGCCCCGCCCCCTGGCCGCCGAGACGAGGAAGAGGGCCCTGCAGGAGAGAAAAGGTAAGTCTGGAGTTGGGGGAGGGGATGCTGGTGATATTCTGTAGTGCTGACTTTTATAATAATGTATTGCTGGGACTTGTAGTCCGGCATAGCTGGTGGTATTCTGCATTGCTGTATGATGATTATACAGCAATGCAGAATAGCTAAAACTATGTAGGACTACAAGTCCCAGCAATTCATTATAGTGGGGGGGGATGCTGGTGGTATTCTGCATAGTTGACTTTTATTATAATGTATTGCTGGGACTTGTAGTCCGGCATAGCTGGTGGTATTCTGCATTGCTGATGATTATACTTCGATGATGATATTTCGTTTCAATCGTTAATTGTGACCGTTAATAATATTCCATTCTTCATTCACTGCCATGGACGGCATATTATTAGCGGTCACAATTAACCATTACAAACAAATACTTTGTGAATAAATGCTGGTTTCCTCGTTAATCCCGCCTATACGTAAACGCAGATACTGGGTCGGCGTTCTCGACAGAACACCGGCACTAAAATTTTAAACAAGGGCTGCCTGAGGTCCTGCGCTTGCTGGGGACCTCGGCAGCCTTCCTGTTAACCATGCGGTGCCATGGCAGTTGTGGGGGGCCCTCCATGGTTTCTTGCACCAGGGCCCTGAAGGTTCTAGTTACGACTCTGCCTTCTCCTGCTCTGTATATAGTAGCTTTATATATAAATGGGGGGGGGGTTTCATAAAACCTAAAGGATTAACTGCTTGTTCAGGTCTAGGGATGCAAATAAGGAAAATATACTTACCTGATCCTCCATCTCCCCAGGGTTCCGGCACTCTAAGCCTGGCTGACTTCATCATGTTTATTCCAATTCTATTCACTTACATTATAGGACACTGAGTGACATTCCACAGCCAGAGTGGAGGGGGAGAGAGGAATAGCGGTCACCGCCGCAGAATTGAGGATCGGTTGAGTATATTTTCTTTATTCCATTCCCTAGGCCAAAAAGAGCATTTAACCCTTGCAGTGAAGGGGTAGCCCCACTTCAAGGGTTAACTTTTGAAAATCCTGGAGATCTGCTTTAAGGGTCCTTTAGGGGGGAACTAGTTCTCCATCACGTCCGCTCTGCTTGTCATTGGCAGCGGGCAGAATTCTTAGCCAATAGCTGGCTGTCTTATGGCTATGGAATCCGCCCAGTGCTTTCTGTCACCCACAGAGCGAGCAGTCTTGATGTGGAAGTAGTGCCTCAGCTTTCCCATTATGCTCTGTCCAACCACTAGTAGAACTCCTTGGCGGCATCACCACTATGTAACAGGTGCAGCAGCTTTGGCAGGTGGTGGGCTGCCCTCAGAATGGAGCGTGCGTCTCTGCACCGCAAACCTTGATGCCTGCACCAGATTCTTGTACCTGTTTCCAACAGGTACATGACTCTAGGGCAAATGCCAACATTTGTTGTGCACATGCACCATCGAATTCTAAAGAGTGGCGTAGACCCCCTCTGTCCTGAAGCACGCTTACAGTCAGTCAAGTGTGAAAAAGTCTGAATTCCCATACTGCATATTTGTTCCAGGCCAGTGACTTATTAGGAGGTACAGTAAAGATCAGTATGACAGCCACAGAGCTCGCACATTTAACAGCAAGTCAGCAAAGGGTGACTCTATAGCTCCACGGCTCCATATTTCTATCTTCACAGGTTCAATTATTGATCCTGAACTGTACATCAATAAGCGAGTTAGAGCCTAGCCTAACCAATCGAAACCACAATGCAATTCTATAAGGGATAGATAAATGTTATCTAATATACCCATGTTTATCAAGTAAGTTTCTACTTGTCTCTCCTGATAAATTTGTATGTGTTGCAGAGCCTATACAAGCATAACAGATTGTAAGCTTTCACGAGCAGGGCCCTCCTAACCCTATTGTACTGAAATTGTATTGTAACCGGACTGTTTCCCACATTCAGTAAAGCGCTGTGCAAACTGTTTGCGCTGTATGAATCCTGTATAATAATAATAACGGTAAAATGAATGAAAGATGTAGGCTAGTGCTGCATTATACACATTCACCATAAATGGGCTGTTATGTTAGAGCCTCTTTTACTGTGACTTGCGTGTCAAGCCTAATTGCAGCTTATGGCTCAGAAAAGTAGCATGTGTACAAAACCTCAGCACGGCATGAAAAAAAGAACTTCCACTGTCTGCCATTGTTGTCAACGAAATCATAGAATAATAGATTTTACTAATACCGGAGCCTGACACAGCGGGATTAATAATATGGCAACAAACCTCTTAAATACAGATAGGCAGAAACCTGTACACCAGAAAATCTTTTTTATTACTGAATGCAACTTATGTTTTTCTAGCTTTCAACCCCCAGATGTATAATTTTAACACTTAAAGAGGCCCTTATGCCAGCAGGTTTGTCCATTTCACCTGACTGTCAGTGATGAAAATGTATTGTACTATATGTGAATCAAAACTAAGTATAAATGCATCATATCCCACAATTATAGAAGCTAAATCAACAAATAATGGATTACCATTGGGGCTTTTCAGGTGCTACACATTATGACAGAACATGTATATGAATACAAATATTATTTGTTTAAAGTAAGATAGCCAATACACAAACTGATAGAACCTTTTGTTCTTCTGAATCACTAAGAGGGGAGATGTGTAAGGGCTCTAAGTTCTCTTTTAGTTCTGCAATTTTCTTTCCTAAATCTTCCAGATCTCCAGCAAAATCTCTCTCAAAAGGGTCTCTCTCTCAAAATCTCTCTCTTCACACACCCAACATCAATTTAATTCTTGGAGAACTGCTCTCACCATCTTAAAGGTTGGGCTTAAAGTCAGTTCTTCCGCTCTGGAGATATTGGGGTATCCACTGGGTAGAACCAAACCGAAGGGATTTTCTCTTCTGCTCCTCTGCGCTGAAACTAATCGAGAAATGGGTTTGGCTGAGTTCACTTTTTTCAGAAGGGATTAGCTCTCTTCTAGTGTCTCTTACTTTTTCCAGGGCGGCCTCTAATGTTTCCTTAAATCCCGGTTGATTCCAGCTTAAAGTGACACTTAACTCAGGAGTTGAAACTTAAAAAACTTTTAAGTACCTTAACTATTAACATTTGCAGCTTATGTGTGTATCACTCAGCTGTAGATACTCAAATCACCTCTGAATTGGTGCTGACACTGTCCTTCTGGAGGGTGTCTCCTTTGTTTCCAATGGTCCCTGTGTGTGTTGTAAAGTAGCCACCACTCCAAACTCACTCCTGTTATATACTATAATCTCATATTAATTTGTATTGAAATTATAGTCTATGAAGGGAAAACTAAATTTTTGTTGATAGGGTACTTGAATGCATTTTTTAAATTTAACTGTTTAGTTTAGTGTCGCTTTAACTTCACTGAGGCCCTAAGGCAGACCATTTCCCCAAATGTAACACTCTCTATGTCTTTCCATCCCCACAATCTTCCCATACCTTTTGTTGGAGCCCTCTTCTCTTAAACTAAGCATTATTAAGCTGGGGTCAACATCCTCTGGTGGTAGATCATGACAAGAGGCTATGGGATCAAGGATCCGCTTCACCAAGTCTGTAGTAATGTCCCCAATTAAAGAAAGGATTTTAAACCCTGGAGGTTGTGAACACACAATGGATGCCGTGTTGAAGTGTCCTGGTTGCCCAATGACCAGTGTATCAAATGCGACTTGATCTGTAGATACCCGTCGTATGGTAATTTCTCTGCCCTGATACCCCAAATTTCTAAGTCTTTAAACTATCTCAAAGGCAGGTGTTTGTCATAAAATTTCTAATACAGTAGTGTTACTTGGGACCCTGAATTGAGGAGAGCTGTTGCATAAACACCTCTTAATTGAAAGGGCACCATGAGAGAGGGTCCTATCAGTTTACCTGAGAATTTACTGGATGTTGTTGAGGTCGTGGATCTGGCTGGCTGGATTTGTATGGTTTGGTGATCTCCAAAGTGGCGTTTTGGAGCTTCAGGAGCATTTCTTTCCCACATGATGGAATCCAATGATGAGGGAGGCACTTTTATTGTCTCTTTGGAGTTCTGGGTGAGGCTGTGTTCGAAGATCCTGGCCTCCTCTTATTCTCAGTTTCATGTTTGGGTTGGAGCTAGCTGACATGGTCTTCTTCACTAAGGCACTCTGGAGTTTTCGCAGGGGCTTGCAGGTAATAAATCCTGTAATGCCTGGCAAACTTCCTCTGTTAAGTTCCAGAAGTATCTGAGTTTTGTCCATTGAGCTGAGTAGTGACTGGTTTCCCCACAGTTGTAACACTCATGTTTAACTAGAAATCTTTCATTTTTCAAGGCTTGTTTCCATGTCAAAGGCAGTCCTTCTGAGTTAGGGTACGTTGTTGCTCTTTGTTAATTGGTGATAGCCTGTTGCATTCCTGTCTCTTGCACAATCAATCTCCAAATCACAGTGAAGGCTTGCTGTAAGGTAGATTGGGACTAAGCCATATGTGTTATCTCCTACCTTATGGCTTCAAAGATAGGAGGCATCTTACTTTCCATTACCTCTGGTGCAGCCAATGTAGCCTGTGCTGAGTACATAGAGGCACCATGACGAAGCTGCCCAGAACCAGTGGGAGTAGCTTCAAGCACATGGTCATATAGACTAATAAGAAATTGGTTAATTGGTTAGCCGGCCTAAGCTGTTTGAACTGGGCCATAGTTTATTTATTTCTTTATCTTATAATTCCTATTGCACATGATGATGTTGGATTTGCAATTTTGAGTTAACCTAATAAAACACTGCTTGACTTTTGTGAGTGGATGAGGACAGGAAGGGGAGAGTTAACAAAGTAATGTATTAGGGTACAGCCTCTCATCCTTGCCATGCTGAAATATCAATGCTGTGGGGACTATCCGCCATCACTGGAGGGAGGATCCTTCCAGTAACCACCAGCCAGCCAGCAGGATATTGGATATACTTTATGGACACTGGTGCAGTCATATACAGTTTTGTACATGCTGTGAAGGCTGACTCCAAGACCAAGAGAAAGGCGTGAGCGCCTCTTACCTGTGCTCCAGGAGCTTGTGACACTCCTCCTCCTTCCTGTTCTTTGCGAGCTTGTCATGCCCCTCCTGCCTCCTGTGCTTTGGGAGCTTGTCACGCCCTCTCCTGCCTCCTGTGCTTTGGGAGCTTGTCACACCCCCTCCGGCCTCCTATGCTTTGGGAGCTTGTCACACCCTCTCCTGCCTCCTGTGCTTGGGAGCTTGTCACCCCCCCTCCTGCCTCCTGTGCTTTGGGAGCTTGTCACGCCCCTTCCTCTCTCCTGTGCTTTGGGAACTTGTCATGCCCCCTCCTGCCTCCTGTGCTTTGGGAGCTTGTCACGCCCCTTCCTCTCTCCTGTGCTTTGGGAACTTGTCATGCCCCCTCCTGCCTCCTGTGCTTTGGGAGCTTGTCACGCCCCCTCCTCCCTCTTGTGCTCCAAGAGTTGGTCATGTCACGTGCCTGCCTTCCTGCTCTGCTCTGGTTGCTGTCACATTTCCCCCTGAGTGGCTGGACCTGTGCTGTGTAGGGCTGGCTTGGGGGTGTCACAATGGAGTTCTTCTAGGATCTGAAGATGCTAACATGCTACTGATTGCCATGAAAGAACCAGCCAATGCCTGCAGCCTCAAACTGTGAGTGTACAATAAGTGGCTGCATGTACAGGGGGCATACATCAGGTGTGCATGTCTACTATGAGTGCCATGCTGCCTGGAGAGTGCTTTATCTATTCTTACGCCTATACTGTGTCATTCACTAGTGTTTGTGCTAGATGTGCAGAATATATTGTGGGATGTACATTATAAATGCATATCATTGTAACCCTGCGTTACTACTGACCGCTGAACACTGTGTCACTTACTACTGACCCCTGAACCCTGCGTTACTTACTACTGACCTTGAACTCTGCCCCTTACTACTTACCCCTGAACCCCACATTACTACTGAATCCTGCATTACTTACTACTGAGCTCTGAACTCTGGCTATGTGCTACTCTGGCTATATACTCCATATGGTATCTACTGATGAACTGTGTATTTAATGCGTCACCTACCGATGAACCCTTTATTCCTTTTATTACTTACTGATGACTTCTGTACTCCACGCATTACCTACGCATAACCCATGTACTTCATGCATTTCTTGCTCCTGACCTCCTTATTCCATGTGTTACCTACTCCTAACCCCTACACTCTGTGTTACATACTCCTGATTTCTGCCCTCCGCTCCATGCACTCTTGACCCTTGTGTTCTGCGTTGCACACTCTTGACCCCTGCACTCCATGCGTTATGCACTCTTGACCCCAGAAGTCCTTGGTTACACATTCCTGATCCCTGCACTCTGTGCGTTACACATGCTTGACCCATAGTAGAGTAGGCTTAAGGTTTATTTAACCATGCAACTTCAGCCGCTCCACATGACCGCATGCATGAAACGACACAGCATGTTGCACACGCCACATTATTTAATTTCTAATAGTGCCTGGGGTACTTTGTCTTTACACCTTCAGTGCCTGGTCCTTCTCTCAGAAGTCTGTGACCAATTGTTTCAGGGCATGTTAAAAATGGGGGCGTAGTTTTGTGGGTGTGGCTACAATTTGGGGTGTGGTTTTATGGATATGGTTACAAGTGGGCATGGTCAGCAGGGTGTCCCCAGATTTTATTTTGAAAATCTGGTAACCTTACCCAGTAACAAGTTGTTTTAAGCTGAACTCCAGTTTGAAGGAAACATTTATTAAATTAAAACTAAACTCAGGAGTTAAATCTTAAAAAAAACATTCAAGTACCTTAACTATTAACAGAAATGTGACTTATTTGTGTATCACTGTATTGGCTTTAGATCCTCAAAGCGTCTTTGAATCACCTGTGAATTGGTGCTGACACTGTCCTTCCTTCTGGAGGATGGCTACTTTTGTTCCCCATGGTCCCTGTATGTGTTATAAAGTAGCCACCACTCCAAGCTCATTCCCATGATGTACAACAACCTCAATATAAATGAGTAAACCAAGGGGGTTATTCACGAAGGAGCCGAAGGATCCAGATATGGCTTTGGCTGATCCTTTGGCTCTCTTCGGCCGCAAATGACAGCTCGGCGGAGCCATCCGTGATCTCACGGCTGGCTCCGCCCAATTGTAATGACAGATCAGTGTCCCCAAAAGACCTGGGGACGCTGATCTATCATTAAACAATAACGTCAGGCCGGCTCTGCCCAGTTGTTATTCATTGGCTGGGATCTGCTAGAAGACTCTAGCAGGTGCCGGCCAATGTTTAAACTTTTTAAAAAATTTTTTAAACTTTTTCTGTCTACTATTTTCACTATTTTCTATTCTGTTCTGTACCACGGAGGTATCGAGCAGAATAGCCGAGCCGAATGCTGTTCGGCGGCATTCGGCTATTCACTCACTGCTGTTCAAACCCTATGTGAAAAGGGGCAAACGGCAGCGAGTGAGCTGCTGGAGCGTCAACTCTGCTGATCCAGATGTTGGATTGGCTGAGTCGAAGTCCTTCTGCACGTTCAGCTCTGTTCACTTCAGCTCGGTTATTCACTCGGCTGCCTTCAGCAGCTTAGTGATTAACCCTGTAAACGATTGTAGTCCATCACAGGAGCGAGCTTGGAGTGGTGGCTACTTTACAACAACACACAGGGACCATGGGGAACAAAAGTAGCCACCCTCCAGAACAGGGCCGGACTGGCCATAGGGCAAACCGGTCACAGCCTGATTGTGTTCGGGCCGGTCCGCTATGCCTGATGGCCGGCTCCTAGCAGAGGGAGCTGGTGGGGGTGGCCAGAAAAACACTTCCTCACCCAGCTCTCTCTACTCTGTGCTCTCTCCGGGGCTTGCTGGTGATGTTCCTGTCCCCTGTCCTGGCCGAGATATTTACATATGAATGGGCTGCAGTGATTTTTGTATATCAATAAGCCGCTGATCATTCATATGTAAATATCATTTCCGATGCCCCCTCCCTGCTAATGAAGAAAAAACTGCCTGAAGACTGCAAGAACAAGGTAAGTTTAAGCATGTGTATGGTGTATACGTGTGTTACATTGACGGTCATTGTGAACACTTACGTTACATTGGCGGTCAGTGCGAATAGTTTCGTTACATTGGCAGCCGGCAGGGCCGGACTGGCCATCGGCCATACCGGGCACTTTCCTGGCATCTCCCTTCCCCCGCACCCTTTGGCGGCCAGCAGCTTTGGCATAGGGGCCGGGGCAGGCCAAACATTAGGCTGATTGTGTTCGGCCCGTCCCTATGCTCGAAGCTGCTGGCCACTGAAGGGTGCGGGGGCAGGGAGATGGTGCCGTCAGATGAGCTGCGGAGGGTATCGTGGCAGGCAGTGCTGAGGTCCCCACCGCTGCGACCCGTCCTGTCAGCTCTCTCTCTCCTCCCGGCCGCTGTAGCTACAGAACGGCTGGGAGGAGAAAGAGAGAGCTGACAGGAGGGATCGCAGCTGCGGACATGGTCTACATCTCTGTCGGATGCAGACCGTGTAGCTGAATCTGCGCTGGCACTCGGATCCTTGCGGCCAGCGCTCTTTCAGTGAACGCTGGCCGAAAGGATTGTGAAGAAATGATTGGTAAGGTCTGGGCTGGGGCACGGACACGTACATTAGAAATGGTCGCACGCCTTCCATACACTGCACGATTCTCGTACGATCGCGGGATTTCCCGCGATTCTCATACGAGAATCGTGCAGTGTATGTGCACCTTTACTTAGAAGTAAGAGGATTGGCCGAGAAGGCTGTACTGCACGTGGGCCACCCGAGGCATTTCAAAAATACACATACTACAGATTTTAATAAATATTAAAATGAACTAGGGTCAGACTAATCCAGGACATTATTAATCTAAATTGCCCCACTCAATATGGCCGCCGCTTGCGCCCACATTGAGTGGGACACTCAGATGAATAACGTGCTGGATTAGTCTGACCCTAGTTCATTTTAATACTTTATTGCTCTGTAGTATGTGTATAGGGAAATGCCGCGGGTGGCCCACGTGCAGTAGAGCCTTCTAGGCTGAACCTGTAACTTCTAAGTAAGTCGGGTCGCTGGAGATCTTGAGGAGTTGGAGTTTCTGACAGAACAACGGCTGCCTTTCTGAAAGCCCGCTAAATAGTCAGGCTCCTCGGTGGCCACCTGCAACTTCCTCCGTCCACTTCAGCTGCCATAGGCTAGGAATAAGACTGCAGGGTCCTGAAGTGAGGGCACAAGGAGGCAGCTGGGCATCATGCTGGACTGGATGCTTCACCTGAGACTAAACCCCCCCCACCGCTGGCCTCTGCACTGTAAGTTACACCGCTGTCCTCTGCACTCTGCATCACACCCTGACCCCTGCACTGTAGATCACACTGCTGACCTCTGCACTGTAGATCACACCGTAGACCTCTGCACTGTATGTCACACCGTAGACCTCTGCACTGTAAGTCACACAGCTGACTTCTGCACTCTGCATCACACTGCTGACCTCTGCGTCACACCACTGACCTCTTCACTGTAAGTCACACCTATTCACGGTCTAAGTCACACCTCTGACCTCTGCACTGTAAGTCACACCACTGACCTCTGCACTCTGCGTCACACCGCTGACTTCAGCAATGTGCGTCACAACGCTGCACTCTGCGGCACACCACTGACCTCTGCACTATAAGTCACACCGCTGACTTCTGCCCTCTGCGTCACACTGCTGTACTCTGCATCACACCGCTGATCTCTGCACTCTGCGTTGCACCTCTGACTTCTGTACACTGCATTACACCACTGACTTCTGTGTTGATTCGGCTGTGTTAGGTCCCGCGCAGCAACCTTCTGGGGAACCACGCGGTGCCTTCTTACAGGGCTTCCACTGGCTGCCTATCTTTCCCTCCTTAGACCCTTTGCCCGAGACCTCAGGCTGGTACCCCCGAGCAGAGGGGCAGCACAAAGTATGTACCAAATTCATATACTATTATTCTACATTGCTGTGTAATGTTTTGCAGGGATTTTTAGTCCTCTATAGTTGATGGTATTATTCTGCATTAGAGTGTAAGCTCCTCTTTACAGAGACTGATGTGACTTCTCTGTACAGCACTGCGGTATATGTCAGAGCTTTATAAATGTATAGTAATAGTGTGTGACTGTGCAGGGGACATTAGAGTGTTAGCTACTTTAGTGCAGAGAATGCCACGGGGGTTGGGGGGCCAATGAGATCAGATTCTCTATAGCAATATGTCTGTGAAGGTTCTCATTCATTCAGGTCATGGTTTCTTTTTCTTGAAGACGTTTCACTGGCCATCCAACCAGCTTTCTCAATTCAGAAATTTCTGAATTGAGAAAGCTGGTTGGATGACTAGTGAAACGTCTTCAAGTAAAATACAGCAAGTCCAGTTGCCTTGACTTATTTTTTACAGATATTCTCTATAGCAAGCTTCCTATATTGTTGCAAGGTTTGTGTATTGGTTGTAGCA
>NW_017306758.1:305213-326169 GCF_000935625.1 Nanorana parkeri | reverse complement strand
AAAAATACACATACTACAGATTTTAATAAATATTAAAATGAACTAGGGTCAGACTAATCCAGGACATTATTAATCTAAATTGCCCCACTCAATATGGCCGCCGCTTGCGCCCACATTGAGTGGGACACTCAGATGAATAACGTGCTGGATTAGTCTGACCCTAGTTCATTTTAATACTTTATTGCTCTGTAGTATGTGTATAGGGAAATGCCGCGGGTGGCCCACGTGCAGTAGAGCCTTCTAGGCTGAACCTGTAACTTCTAAGTAAGTCGGGTCGCTGGAGATCTTGAGGAGTTGGAGTTTCTGACAGAACAACGGCTGCCTTTCTGAAAGCCCGCTAAATAGTCAGGCTCCTCGGTGGCCACCTGCAACTTCCTCCGTCCACTTCAGCTGCCATAGGCTAGGAATAAGACTGCAGGGTCCTGAAGTGAGGGCACAAGGAGGCAGCTGGGCATCATGCTGGACTGGATGCTTCACCTGAGACTAAACCCCCCCCACCGCTGGCCTCTGCACTGTAAGTTACACCGCTGTCCTCTGCACTCTGCATCACACCCTGACCCCTGCACTGTAGATCACACTGCTGACCTCTGCACTGTAGATCACACCGTAGACCTCTGCACTGTATGTCACACCGTAGACCTCTGCACTGTAAGTCACACAGCTGACTTCTGCACTCTGCATCACACCCTGACCCCTGCACTGTAGATCACACTGCTGACCTCTGCACTGTAAGTCACACCACTGACCTCTTCACTGTAAGTCACACCTATTCACGGTCTAAGTCACACCTCTGACCTCTGCACTGTAAGTCACACCACTGACCTCTGCACTCTGCGTCACACCGCTGACTTCAGCAATGTGCGTCACAACGCTGCACTCTGCGGCACACCACTGACCTCTGCACTATAAGTCACACCGCTGACTTCTGCCCTCTGCGTCACACTGCTGTACTCTGCATCACACCGCTGATCTCTGCACTCTGCGTTGCACCTCTGACTTCTGTACACTGCATTACACCACTGACTTCTGTGTTGATTCGGCTGTGTTAGGTCCCGCGCAGCAACCTTCTGGGGAACCACGCGGTGCCTTCTTACAGGGCTTCCACTGGCTGCCTATCTTTCCCTCCTGAGACCCTTTGCCCGAGACCTCAGGCTGGTACCCCCGAGCAGAGGGGCAGCACAAAGTATGTACCAAATTCATATACTATTATTCTACATTGCTGTGTAATGTTTTGCAGGGATTTTTAGTCCTCTATAGTTGATGGTATTATTCTGCATTAGAGTGTAAGCTCCTCTTTACAGAGACTGATGTGACTTCTCTGTACAGCACTGCGGTATATGTCAGAGCTTTATAAATGTATAGTAATAGTGTGTGACTGTGCAGGGGACATTAGAGTGTTAGCTACTTTAGTGCAGAGAATGCCACGGGGGTTGGGGGGCCAATGAGATCAGATTCTCTATAGCAATATGTCTGTGAAGGTTCTCATTCATTCAGGTCATGGTTTCTTTTTCTTGAAGACGTTTCACTGGCCATCCAACCAGCTTTCTCAATTCAGAAATTTCTGAATTGAGAAAGCTGGTTGGATGACTAGTGAAACGTCTTCAAGTAAAATACAGCAAGTCCAGTTGCCTTGACTTATTTTTTACAGATATTCTCTATAGCAAGCTTCCTATATTGTTGCAAGGTTTGTGTATTGGTTGTAGCAAGGCTTGTGTGTCAGCTGTAGCCCTCCGGTACTTACTAGTGTCCGGCCCTGCCCCTCGATTGCGCTTCTATGTTTGGCCCCGCCCCCTGTTGTGAGGGGTGTGGCCTGTCAGTGGTCACGTGATTGGGCTGCTCAGTCTAAAATGCCTGGGCCTATTTTTAGTCCCAGTCCAGCCCTGCTCCAGAAGGAAGGACAGTGTCAGTATGGATTAAGAGATGATTTTAGAATATACAGCTGAGTGATAAATAAGATACATTTTTGTTAATAGTTCAGATACTTGAATGTATTTTTAAGATTTAACTCCTGAGTTAAGTGTCATTTTAATAAATGTTTCCTTCCTATTGGAGTTCAGCTTTAAACTACTTGACAGTGGTTTGAAAAAAAAACAAAAAAGACTCTCTGTTTCAAAACCAGTGCTATGGTAACCCTACATTGGGCTGAATCTAAAATGTTCGAATCTCTCATGCTCCTGATTTGATCATCAGCTACTGCATCGCACGCTCAAGCAGGCATTTCAAGCCAGTTGTAATGAAGTGTAGTGCTAACGAAGTGTATCTTCATTAGCGCTATTTTAAAAATGCTCTAGCTAATGACAATTTAGATAAGGGACAGAGTCAGCAATAAATGTCCACTAAAGATGTTTTCGGCGAGAAGTGCAACATCTGCATATTATTTCCATTTGATAATGAATAGAAATGCATGATGGATTGTGTCGGTAGAATGATGTGCACTGCCTGTGTTTAGATGCAGTGCCTCATGAATACACGGAGGGCTGAGCAGTGGAACATATGAATGGTGTGCAGTGCACACTCCCTGTGCTGTGTGAGACTCATTCATAGCAGAGCCAGGCAGCTCCTCAGAGCTGATGAGGTGTATTGATTCTCCCACTGCTCCCAGCCCAGGAGAGTGCGCACACATTGCCTGCTCAGCAAGGGATCCATCCAACTGAAGCATTTGCTGTCTTTCCCAGAAAGCCTTCAGCTGCAGACATCCCCGGACGGAAATGTAGTATAGCACTTACTTTACCTCTCCCCTCTTGCTTTGTGTTTTAAATTTCAGGCTACTCATCAGAGTCTACAGCCAAGGGAGTGTTAGATCAAACCCAGTCTCTGGGTTTAACGCAGCTCGCTTCAACAGTTTCCCCCGCTGCTTCGCACAGCTCAAGGTAAAGACATCTACGACTTTAATTCCGTACCATTTATGATTGCTGTTTTTTATATCGTTATACAGGATTTATATAGCGCCAACAGTTTGTGCAACGCTTTACAAAATTAAGAATAAAATGTGACAGGATTCGATTTTATTTATATATGATTAGATCTGTACAGCAAGACCGCATTACTACAGTCATTCCAGGGCAGCAAACTTATCTTTTATATTCCCAGTTTTATCATACAGGTTTCAGGACTGTCAGCATTAAGATCGAAGATCAGCCTGCTCTCTAAACTTAAGCAGGTTATATCCGGTTCTGTATTGATTACAATGGGGGAATCCTAGAAACCTTCATACTAATCTAAAGGGAGGAAGCCACTTATGTCATGTTGGCAGCAGCAGAAAACCATTTTTCCCCCAGGTAGACAATGGGGGAAGAGGCTTTTATAGATTGCACCAGGAATATACATAAAGGAACCCTCGCCTGCAAAATGGGGCTGTCAAAATGCTGCACCGAGTTTGCAGATGTGTGCTGCATAGCATTGTGCGAGGATCTGTCAGCGCCTTTGTCTAGCATCCTGATGCGATTAACCCCTTCCCTGCAGCCCCATCTATTATGCATTGCAGGGGTTAAGCAAGGCTCACTGCATACAGCCTGATTATTCATTTAGTAGCTTTAAATGCCTATTCAAGAGAATATTGCTGGGTACAAAACTGAATGAAGAGGTTTGTAGATTTCCTTATTTTTTAAATCAAGGAATTTGGTGCGGAATTCATAATTGACCCTTTTTCTGAATCTTTCATAATTGCAAGCTCTTTGAATTAGACATTGATTGCATAATTGGTAACTCTTTTTTGCTCCTTTTATGAGTCTAGCCTTATAATTTGTGAAGGCATTGGAGGTGAGATGTTATATTGAAACAAATCTTTATTGTTGTACTGTCATGGGTTGCTATTTAAAATGCTCCAGTTGTGTTCATTGTTTAACAGCATTCATGATATTTTCAGTTACCTGAACTTGATGTGCTAATTAAAAGAACATCGCTTTATTCTGATGAGCAATTAGTTAGTGGATTAACAGTGATTTTTGGTATAATGGTGCTGTTAACCCCTGCAGCTAGAGTGCTGTCCTTATTCCTGCTGCACAGCAGTGCTTCTCTGCGAGGTGTTCCTGTCTAATCGGACTTGCTGGTTCCATAATTGACAGAACTGATGCGCACCCTGGGAACATATGACTTGCTAGGGTGAGGTCAGATGGGCATTTTCAAGTGCCATGACTGTCAATTTAATAAAAGGCTACTGAATACTTTTTGCAGGGTATAACTGGTGGGCTCTGTAGTCCTGCTATAGTGTAATGTAGCATATTACAAGCTTCCCAAGTTTGAAGCTATGCTAAGATACTGCTTGCAGCATCCGTGCCTAAATACTATACATCAACATGTTCATCTGATGGTGCATTTTATGTATTTATTGGTATATGGTATGAAAGACAATTAAGCAATTGTAACCTAAAAAAGATGCTGTTGCTAAGCCTGATATCACCTTAATAGAAATATTTTTTCCCAAGATAATCCTTTTTGGATTCTGCTGTATACTATGCCATGTAAAACAATCTATAGGACTAATGTACAAAAAGCTGAAGCGAAGAAAAATGGAGCAGAAATTAAGCAGATTTCCACAGCAGCCAATCAGAATGCTTCATTTAAAGTCTGATTCATTGCTCTGATCAGTAGCTCTTATTTTTCCCTATATTTCTTTGCTCCAGGTGTTATACATCAGCTCGTTTGTGTTTTTATGAGACTTTTTAGGCTGCATATATATACAGTTATTCTCTGTGCTTTATGCTACTTTGAGCTGTTTTCAGGTGTTAGCTCATAATGCAGCTACTAGGCATAATGATGGGCATCGGGGAAACAATGCAGACACCCAAACCCTTCCATAATGCAGCTACCTTTTTGGATATTTTTGGGTATGTTTGTCACAAATAATGGGTAAAACAATGCAGATGCCAATACCCTTTCATATACAAACTCCTTTAAAACTTATCATAAAGCATCCATGCATAGTAAATATGAACTGCAGATAAAACGGCTAAATACACAGTTACAGTACGTGTATGAAAACTGGTTATTCCCCAAAAAATGTGTTGTGTTTAGCCAGTGGTATGATCCCTGCACCCCTATCAGACATCTTAGCCAGGTTGGTGACCTTGCTTTCTTTATTGTATTTGAGTTTTATATATGCATCAGTTAACTTAACTATGACTATATGAATAATTTATCTTTTGACAGCAAATGTCTTCGAATTAGGAACACGCACAGGTGTTCATTCTTACTTCTCTGCTGCAACGTCAGGACATTTTGCAAGAGGACCTAAAAAAGATTATTGCAGTCTAGTGGTTGTCAGACCTATGTATTCTGTATGGCAGTATACCACAGAATGCTGGAACAAGTGCCAAGTTCAAAATTATATATTGTAGGCTGTTATATGCAGAAACTAATTAGATGACTTGCTTGATTTTCTCTGTGCGGAGGGTGAAATGAGAAATCTAATTGGTTGCAGTTGCCTATAATAATCATCTATGTACTATAAACAATGCTGAATATAAATATTATAACCATTATAGCCAATACATGTACAATTAAACCCCATTCATAGTCTTATTTAAAACTTCAGTTAGTATATGACGGCAATGGATGTGATAAAAAGTCTCCATAGCAGTTAGACTATGTGTAGTGCTGTTATTCAAGCCATCCATTGAAAGCTAAGAACATTTGAAACATAATACTTAATTTTTTTTTTTGTGCATGCGGAATATATCCTAGCTAATTGCAATGCAAGCATGGAAAATATACATTATATGGATCAAATACAAATAGCTGACCTGGCATTCCTAGTCATGTAATTAGTCAAGCATATCGCTAATGGTGTGTGTACACAATGAGTCAGGCCATGCTGCTTCTGGATTTGTGTTCTCTTCAGATAGTTCTCAACTGAATCCAGCTCATACAAGGCAAATAACAGGGTTTATTGATCCTTGTGTTGATCAGAAATGTCAGATGCATGATTCTCTTGGTTAAAGCAGAATTCCTGGCACATGTTAAAAAGTTGAGTGGTCTCTAGTAGAAAATTCTGGTCCTTTCCATGTTGATTCTAGGTACACAGCTGAGGTGTAGACATACAAAGCTGGTTATACCTTCAGTCTACATGATAGTTTAATTGGATGATAGAAAAGGCCGTATAATGAACACATTGATCAATTAATATCTTGGCAAATCAAAATCTAATTGCTGCTCTATGCAGTTTTTTTCCGACACCTAGTTTGAGCAAATAGGCTTTGACTCTCTGTTTATGTCCATTTGAAAGGTACTTGTGAATGTTAAATGGAGATCCTTCTTTAGAAAAAATGTCTGGTCACTGAAAGATCTTATTAGCATCCAATAGAAATGCAAGCATGCATTCTAGAATCCTGTGATTTAAAACCAATTTCTGTACTTAAGACCTCACTGATTCTGGAGGACAGTTTGTTTTGTGGTTATTTCCAATCCCAGAAGATACTTTTCCTGCCAATAAACTATAATAAGGGTATTTGATGCAGTGATCGAGGTTAGTAGTACAGGACTGTTGTTGCTCAATTGCATGATGCTGAAACTGGAAGTGTAACACACTGTCACAGACCGTGGTGCATTTGGTGGCTTAGCGAAAGTTGCATGTCAAATCAATAAGTAGATCCAGAGATATACTGTAGTAGGCCGATGAAATCACATGCCAATCTCACACTTTCCTGTAAAAGCTGAGTTTGGCCCTGCTATCTTCTACTTCCTGAGCTTTTGTTATTAGTCAATTAGCCCACCCATCACATTAAAAAAAACTAACACAGAGGCTTAAGAGGTAGGAAAGATTGGTGACAAGCAGTGGCGGAACTACCAGGGTTGCAAAGGTCGCAGCTGCGACCGGGCCCTGGAGTTCCGCCACTTAGAGGGGGCCCAGGACAGGAGGACGGGCCCCATAGGCGGCTCCACCGGCACTTCACTGAGACATGGCTCAGTCTCCAGCCCAGCAGTGAGAGCAGGAGGGGAGAGAGAGCGAGCCGACACACAGAGCAATGAGAGAGGGAACTCCCGCGCTGCCCCGCTGAGGCTGCACTCCACATTGCCCTGCTGGGACTCCGCTTCATCCTGCAGTGGCAGAGAACGGGACGATTGAAGTACCGCCGGGCGGGCACTGACAGGGGAGGAGATGGAGGACGCCGGGGTTGGGGCCCAGTACCGCCAGTCCAGTGAAGGAAGAGGTCGCTGACGGTCCGGTGCTGTAAGAAGCCCGCTGCGGCAGGTAAGGAGCTGCAAGGAAAGGGCCCCCCGACCAGCCCACCTGAGACCCTGCAGAGCTTACCATAGACAGTCTCTGTGGGCTGTGCAGGTGGGTTCTGTGGGGCCTCAGGTGGGTGCGTTGCTATGCCTTCTCTCTCTCCTGGCGGTCTCTCTTCCCTCTCTCTCCTGGCGGTCTCTCTTCCCTCTCTCTCCTGGCGGTCTCTCTTCGCTCTCTCTCCTGGCTGTCTCTCTTCGCTCTCTCTCCTGGCTGTCTCTCTTCGCTCTCTCTCCTGGCTGTCTCTCTTTTCTCTCTCTCCTGGCTGTCTCTCTTTTCTCTCTCTCCTGGCTGTCTCTCTTTTCTCTCTCTCCTGGCTGTCTCTTTTCTCTCTCTCCTGGCTGTCTCTCTTCTCTCTCTCCTGGCTGTCTCTCTTCGCTCTCTTGCTCTCTTGCTCTCTTTCTTGGCTGTATTTCCTCGATCTCCCTCCTGGCTGTCTCTCTTTGCCCGCTCTCCCTCCTGGCTGTCTCTCTTTGCTCGCTCTCCCTCCTGGCTGTCTCTCTTTGCTCGCTCTCTCTCCTGGCTGTCTCTCTTTGCTCGCTCTCCCTCCTGGCTGTCTCTCTTTGATTGCTCTCCCTCCTGGCTGTCTCTCTTTGCTTGCTCTCCCTCCTGGCTGTCTCCCTTTGCTTGCTCTCCCTCCTGGCTGTCTCTCTTTGCTTGCTTTCCGTCCTGGCTATCTCTCTTCGCTCGCTCTCACTCCTGGCTGTCTCTCTTTGCTCGCTCACTCTCCTGGCTGTCTCTCTTTTGCACGCTCTCCCTCCTGGCTGTCTCTCTTTTGCTCGCTCTCCCTCCTGGCTTTCTCTCTTCGCTCTTGCCTGTATATTCTGCAAAAAAAATTAAATGCTACACACTGCTAGAGCGTTGGGGTTTTTCTTTAAGAAAAGGTGGCAGCCCTAATCAGCTCACCTCCCGGGTGAAAGGGGACCAGGGCTGGATCTAGCAATAAGCTGAGGGTGCGGGGAAGAGGGGGGGAGTTTTGACCCGTGCAGGCTGTAAAATCCATGCACTGGCCCTGGGCCCCTCCGCTGCTACCTCTAGCTACCTATATCTGTTGATTGGTTTTACATACAGTTTTCACTGAAGTTAACTTGTGCTTATGCATTTGCTCATAATGTGTTCAATTTTGAATTGGCCAGGCTGTTAACAGTGCAATGTATTGTGCAATGCACAGTAATGCATGATCCATAGTCTATTGCAGTGTCATTTATCCTGAATGGCAAACCTACACAAGCACTTTAGCACATGTGTGTTTTAGTGGACCACAACCCACAATGCACTGCACTGCTGACAGCCCATTCAAAATTATTGGCAATTAAAAGCAGTAGAGGGCAAAGGACCTGTCACCAGTATTGCCTGTGTTCTCCCTGCTGGCAATCTCTCCCCCCCAACCCATTACTGACTTACAATGCCTTGCTCTGCACATTTCAGGGGGATTCCACATCATATTTGTGCCAGAATTCTGTAGTTAATGCAGCCTAAGAAATGTCTGCACCAACTGAGGAGCTAACTTCATGAAAGCTATGCAGCCATGTACGTGAATTTGGTACAAATAACCACACTATTGCTGTAACTCTGAGACACTTTTCTTGTGTGTCTCAACAATGCTCTTTTTTTGAATTTCCCTATGTGTCTCTGTGTGGGGAGGCGGCCATCTTGGTAAGGTATAGTTTTGATTAATTATGACAGTCCCTCCAGAACAGAGAACAGTAAGCAAAACAGTAACATCACCAAATCTCACTTCAAATCTCCAGAGACTAGCAGTCAGAGGCAGCAGTGCCTTAGATCTCACACTGCAGATATACATCTATGATGCTGTAGGCGCAGGAGTGCCTAGCCACCCTCACAAACTAGGGAGTGCACTGCTAGTTTTAAGGCGGAATTCAAGACAAAAGATAATATTTCAAAGTATTGCCTGCCAGGGTAGGCAAAAAAACATTTCTAAATGTTCCTTCCCTATAACATAGTAAATCTTCACTTGTTGAGTTCAACTTTAACACAACACAGGTTAATACACAAAATAAGGCATGTTAACATGCCTGAGGTACTGCACCACAATCTGCTGGACTGGTGTGAAAGGGGTCAAGTGCACTTCATCAAAAAATTGTGTTTCTTCATCCATGTATCTGCCGCAGTTATCCTAATATAACATCTGTACCTTCTACCTCTGTCTGGGGCTGCACGGGGCTTGGTACTCAGCATTATGCCCTTTCATTACTGTCTGTTGCATTACTGCCATGGGGAGTAATACATAATCTGTCCAGTCACTGTAGTATTATACATAATTCAGTGTTGCAGAGGCTTGGCATCATGGGGTGCATTTGTTTTAGAAGTGCACTTGTCTTTTTATGCTCCCAATAAATGTCAGACAGCAATCAATTCTGCACACAAAACGATGCTGCTTTTACACAATTGTCAAATAAGCAAAAGCATTTGAATCCATCCTACAAACCTTCCCCTGATAAAGCTGTATCTTGATTGTCATACCAGTCACTGGTACCAAATAGAGGCCCCTGCAGTGTCCCAACTATACTGATTTTGGCTCTATCATATGATGATCTTTTGATGCAGTGTCTGTCAACATGTACACCAAGGGTGGATTTGACAGCCTTAGGGGGTAAGACTGCCCATCAAACTAAACTTTATACTAGTTTGAAAGCTAAAACGTTTACAAATCAAGTGTTTTGGAGAGTAACATCTTACAGAGAGTGAGAGTGAGTTTGTAACTCTTATCTCTGCCTTGTTTCCCTGAGCTTACATAGCTGTCATCCTTGAATGTATTAAAAGTAAAGTTGTACTTTTGCTCAGCTTGGTATATTCTTCTGTTTTGCTAATTCTGGTCCAATAAACTAATAAATAGTAAAAGATGTGCCATCATACATTTTTCTGCAGAAAAAAGAGTGTCTCCAATTCCAATCTTGTGGCCAACCATAGGAACTTTGGTCCCATTGTTTCTACATAAACATGGTTATTCACAAAATGGTGAAGAGTTTGGAGAAGGCAGGAGAAGTGAACAATGTAGGACAACATAGCTGAACTGTAAAGTGAGCTGAATTGGAGAATTTTTCCAAATCATCTATGCTGTTCTAGATTATTTCACTTCTCCTGCCTTCTCCAAACTCTTCACCCTTTTGTGAATAACCCTGTAAATGTTTGGTAAACTAATGCTCAGCTAGTGCAAGCCAATCAGTGGTTCTACTTGACCAGTTATAGCCTGATTGGGAAACCCAAACTCAGGGGTTTCAATACCTTTGCCTATTGAGGCCAAATTAAAGGAGTAAATGTATTTATTGTACATGCATGCATGGAGAGCAATACAATACAGAGTAATGGGTTCAACATTACTCTGACTGGCTAAGGTCCTTACACAATTATATAGGTTCTGAGTTGGGTGGGAACATGACTGTCTATGTCCTTTTAAGTGTAAATATTTTTCCTGGTGGCATCTGCAGAGGTGACGAAATGACCATTCACACATGTTGTTTACGATTCTTCTAAAAAGAACAGCTGTTGCACACAGGAACCAATTTCCTTTTAAATAGATTTGAAAAAAGCATTTTCGAGTGGGCATGACAAAAGGTAAATGCATGATGTTAGACAATTCTTGATTAAAATAGAATATGTTATAAATAAAATGGCTGTTCCAATTTCATCTTCATGGCCAAAGACCATGTGACCAATGCTTGGATATGTGATCACGTGACCAGCACCTGAAAAGTATAGAGCAATATTTTCTGCAAAAAGGTTTCCAAACTTCTTTTGACCTGACTGGCAGTATAGAGGAGAATCAGTGTTTCTGTTTTTCTTTCTTCTGGTTTTATGTCATCATTTGAGAGATTTAAAGTCTTTCCTGCTACTGTTCTTTTTTTTTTTTTTTTTAAATTGACAATTTTTATTGTTTTGTACTTTGCACATGCTGTATACAAGAAATACATATATACCATAAAACATGAAGCATAAAATTCAAATCAAGACAACATACTGACCATAGCCAAAGTATACCTACTGCAGTCCTTATCATAGCACATTAAACCCGCTGCGGCCACCAGCCCTTAATCGGATGGAGTATAAGTTGCTGCAGTGTCCATGAATAATGACACTTAAGGACTACCGCTAGTGCGAGAAGAACACATAAGTATACATCTGTATTGCATCTACCGTCTCCACGCACCAATATCTTGGGTTGGAAGAATATTGTGTTAGTTCTACATGTGAAAGGAGCGCTAACGGGCTCTGAACCCCAGCTAGGTCTTGTAAACTAGTATTAAACACAACAAGAGACCCCCAGGAGAGATCCCGGGGAAGAAAAGGAGAGAGCACAGGAAGAGAGAAGTAGATAGGATAGAAGTTGGAGAGAAAGGTAGAGAGATACCAGCGACATCCTGCACCTCCAAGTACCAGGCAGAAAACTCCTGTACCGTTCACCCAGCTCCATCAGCACGTTCCAGCTCCTCCCAGGACTCCCACACCTTGTTGTGGAGCCTCCACGTGTTGTTTAGCGTGGCAGTCAAATATTCCAATTTTTGGACATCCTTTATTCTGGCGTAGAGATCCAGGTCCGAGGGTGGGGTGCTTTGCTTCCAGTGGAGGGCTATAAGGCATCTAGCTGCGGTCAACACATGCAATGCCAGTTTTTTGTCATATCTATGGAGCCCTACCAGGGGAAGTCCCAGCAGGAAATGTAGTGGATCCAACGGCACTGTACAGCGGAGAAGAGTCTCCAGCACTGCCTGCACATTCCTCCAGAACGGTTTGATCCGCCCACACTGCCAAAATATATGGAAAAGAGAACCAGTTCGGGACCCACAACGCCAGCAGAGGGAGGAGACGTCGGGAAAAACTCGATGTAGGAATTCGGGAGTATGATACCAGTGATACAACACTTTGTATTGACTTTCTTTGTAAGTAGAGCAGATAGAGGAGGTCGAGGCCGCCCTCCATATGCTCTCCCACTGCTCCTCTGTAATGGGTATTCCCAACAGCTCCTCCCAACGCTTCATGTAAGAGTGTTTCGTGAACTCCCCTGGTTTCTCCTCTCCCAGTAAAGCGTAAATTGTGGAGATCAAACACCTGGAGGAAGAGAACCCTGCACACAGGGATTCTGCTACTGTTCTTGATTAACATTTGGTCACAAATTAGTATAATAGTCACTTTGTTTATTTGAGTTTGTCAGTGAACCAATGATTCTTGTTGATTTATTAAGGGGAGTTGCAGGTCTTTCCCTTATCCTAATAGCTGTGTGTCACTCTTTCAGTTTGCTGTGCACACATTTTTCCTTCATAGTGAAAGGTGTATTTTGTTGCATTCAGAAAGCTACTACACATGCCAATTAATCCCGGGTCATAGGCATAGGGGTTGTAGATAACTTGACTTGCAGCGTCTATTGATTCCAGCTGTAGCGTCTACCACTTAAGAGGTGAAAGGGGTGTTACTTAAAGCGGACCTTTAAACTCAAAAAACAAATTCTACCAATGCATCCCTAATATGTATGATGATTAACAATAAGGTAGACATGTCCGGTGTAAAATGTTGTGATTTTGAAATACTTACACTTGCAGAGCATTCACTTCCTGCTTTGAAATGGAAAAATTACTTCAGTTTGCCAAAGCAATGCATCCTTGGAAGGTTACATCAGCAGAGCATTGCTAGAAAATGTCAGCTCAGTGAAAGGCATTTTCCTCCCCGAGATAATGTGCATGGTCACATGTCCTAGTCACGTGCCAATTTTCAGGAGGTAAAAGGAGATCTAGTAACCTGCCCTTAATAAACATGGCCACTGTCAGAAGACTGGGGAAGAAAAGAGAAAGAAATAAGATATGCAAAGAATACAAAGCCTGCAGTTATCTAGAAGTCTGTGTTTCTAGATTGTCAATACTAAACATTTCTAAAGGTGTGTTTGTTGTTATTTTAAAGATATGGGTAAATGTCCACTTTAAAGCCTGACACAGTTACATTATTATAGCTAAGTAACTTTTTTTCTAACATTTATATACAACTAGTTTGCACAGGATTGGCTTCATAGTGACAGAACTGTATTTGTTTCTTGATTGGTTTTACTGTGGTCTCTAGCTATGGCTACCTTTTTTGTCTCTTCTAGACAACATAGTAGAAATGACTCCCGGTTGACATGAATCCTCTTCTATAATAATTCCTTTGAATAGAGGAAAGTGTTTTGGGCTGATGTAAATGGACTTAAAAAATGAATTGCTGGTTGTGTTGCAGTTCACAGTGAGGAAAGATCTAGTCCACCTGTATCGTAGTGGAATTTTCCACTTTTCTTTACAACAGATTATTCTTAGAATTAAACTTAATTTTTGTTTATAACTATAATAAAAAAAGCCACACATTTCTAAAAATCAATCAGAGCCTAACTCTAGGTACACTCTTGTGAAACAGCAAGTACACCACATATAGAAATAGAAATTGTCGAGTTTTTTTCAATGGATTTGAACAAGAAAACATTACCGTATTTTGCGGTCCATAAGACGCACCAGACCATAGGACGCAGGGAGGTCCGGCGCGCCTTATGGAGCACTCGAGACTGTAGCTTCTGTGACAGCTTCTATGACAGAAGCTGTGACAGAAGCTGCAGTTAGTGACCGCTGAGACAGGTGGCGCTGTGATTACAGCGCCACGGTCTCAGTGATGACACAGAACAGGCGAAGAACGTCTATTCTTCGTCTGCTCTATGGTTATCTCGATCGTCGCCGCTGCTCGGTTTTAATACGAGTGATCTCATTAGATCACTCGTATTAAACGAGCAGTGGCTCCTGCTGCTGAACTCGATCGCCGCCGCCGCTGCTCGGCTTTAATACGAGTGATCTCGTTAGATCACTCGTATTAAACGAGCAGTGGCTCCTACTACTCGCCCGGCGCCCGAAACTGCATGTCTCGGGCGTCGGGATTCGCTCCATAAGACGCAGGCACTTTTTCCCCCTCCTTTTGGGGGGAAAAAAGTGCGTCTTATGGAGCGAAAAATACGGTAGATCTCCATTCAAATAGTATCTATAGATAAAGGTGATACACAGACACTCCTCACTTAACAAACGAGTTCCGTTCCTACGACTAGCGAATTGGTTGCTCTAATACAGTGTATACAGTACATTAATTAGGTTTGTATACTGTAAATAACAATGTACAGTAGTGAATACTGACCAATTGACCGACCATAGGAACAAAACTGAGAAAGGGTGATGGGTGATGAGCTTGAAGTTCTCGAACAGGTTCCAATACCAACTGGTCAGAGAGCTGGCCGTAAGTCCAAGCAATCATTAAACAGGTAGGTCAATAAGTGAGGAGTAGCTGTGCTTGAATAAAGACACAAGGAAAATTTGCCCTTTGAATAATTTATTTAACAAAAATATCAATAAATGTTATGGTGTACTATGGGAAAAGTAAGTAAACGTTTTGCTTCAGAATCTGCTAATATCCCATATACCAGAAATTACTTCTAGGCATTTTGCATAACTGTTCACCAGCATCTAACATCAAATCTGTGAAATTTTTGACCACTCCTCCGTGCAAAATTCAAACAGTTGCAAGAAGTATGAGGATTTACGTGCATGGACTGTTTGCTTCAAATCTCTCTACAACATAGCATTGTGATTCAAATCGGGGTTTTGACTAGTCCATAACCCGTCATTTCTTTTTTCTCAGCCATTGCTTTGTAGATTTTCTAGTGTGCTTTGGAGCATTGCCAAGTTAAAAGGTCTATTTTCAGTTCAGTTTCAACTTTCAGACAGCTGGCTTTACATTCTTATAAAGCAAACTTTATTATGTTGCGGGATTCATAGCTGACTCAATGAATTAATGTTACCCAGGCCCTGAAGCAGCAAAGCAACTATAAACCACACCATTTCCACCACCACGCTTCACAGTTAATATGAGGTTCTTCTCCTGAAATTCTGTCTTTGGTTTCTGCCAAACATGTCTGCTGTTACTGTGCCCAAAACAAATCTATCTTCAATCCATCAATCCACAATCCAGTGTTCCAAAAGTCCTAGTCTTTTACACAATGTAAATGTTGTTTGTCATTTGCAAAAGTATATCAACTTTATCTGTAGGAACTGTTTAAATGATGATCTAATGTTTGACTAATGGGATGTCCTGATACCATTTTTCAAGTACCAGTACTTTCCCTCAGGTGCTTGTTGATACCAATTACCAATACTTTTTCTTAAAGGGACATGTGACATTTTTTTCTAAAACAATACAGACTAAGGATTTTAGGGCAGTTTCTTTTATAATGATGAAGAACTGTAACTCGATCCATGATTATTCAGCAATGAAGAATGGCAACCAGCAATAGAGGACTACAGATCCCATCAATGCATGATTATACAGCAATGGAGAATGGCAACCGGCAATCATGGATTGCTAAAATTTGTAGTCTTATGTAGTGATTATCTATTGCTGTATAATCATTGATCTCATCAATCCATGATTATACAGCAATTATACAGGGCTGTGTGCGGTCTCACCAGTGCTGTGTTTGGGTCTCACCAGAGCTGCCTGCGGTCTCACCAGGGCTGCGTTTGGGTTTCACCAGGGCTGGGTGCAGATCTCACCAGGGCTGGGTGCAGATCTCACTAGGGCTGCATTTGGGTCTCACCAGGGCTGGGTTTGGGTCTCACCAGGGCTGCGTGTAGATCTCACCAGGGCTGCATATGGGTGCCGGGCTCTTTGGGCAGTGCAGGTGGGTACCAGGCTCGTGCTGGTCTCTGTGGGTGGGTGCCAGGCTCTCGGGGAGGTGCGGGTGGGTGCAGGACTTGTGTTAGGCTCTGCAGGTGGGTGCGAGGCTCCAGGGCTGTATGGCGGTGTGAGTCTATCCTTTGCTGTGCTAGTCTCTGCAGGTGCCAGAAAAGAGGAGCAGGATATGTGGGGCTGGACCAGTGCCGTCAAAGACCGCTACGGCGAGGTGCCCAGCAAGCGCGTACCTCAGGCAGCCGAACTTGTTTAAAAAATGTAAAGGGCCTGTATTGGCCTTTAGTATTGGGGCATTTTTATGAGTACAAGTACATGAAAATGCCCTGTATAGGCCCTGATACCGATACTACTATCCGTTTTGGGACATCCCTAGTTTGACTATTCAAATATGTTGAAGTAATCAAAACTTTTCATTTGATATGCTTACCTTTTCACACGACTTTAGGTAATTCTCTAAATATGCTTATCAAATACAGTAACTGTGTTGCTCAACATAAGATAACCCAATATGGTGAAAAATGTTGGTTGTATCACAAACTGTGAAACTGTTCATTAGTGGATTCCACATTTTTGCAAATATAAGGGCCACAGTGGCTTTAAAGCATATCTAAACCCAAAACAAACATTTAATATATTGCAATAACAATACCAACTAAAAATGTTATCTCATATGTGTAATAATTAAAACATACTCAACCCTGACATGCAATAATAGGAAGTTTCACCCATAATAATGATAGAATTGAATATATTGCAGCTTGCAGTCCTTAAACTACAGAAAATACTTGTTGATGTTGCAAAAAATGCAGTGTTCTTGTCACTTCCTTTTGAGCTGATGAGAATGCACAAACGTTCTTACTCTTCGAGTGTAAACAAAGTTCCATGAATCCAAAATGCAGTGGAGATGAACAAAGGAAAGTAGGTTTGAAGTTCAGCAAGACTGGTCTGTAGTTCACTGGTAGACATCTCAATCCTTTTTTGAATATTGGTACAACAGTTGCTTAGTTTAAGTCAGGGGTCCTCAAACTACGACCCGCGGGCCACATCCGGCCCGTAAGGGTCCTTAACCCGGCCCGCTCCTGGCGGTGGGTTGGGGCGATGAGATGTGGGTGAAGGGCACCGGGTGGCGCTGTCTTCACTCCCTCCCAGTGGCGTAGCGGGGGGGGGCGTCACCGCTGCATCAGATGCGGCTCTCTAATTGGGCCGCCGCTCGCTCCTCAAGGGGGTCCTTAGGAGGCCCCAGCGGGCGGACCTCTACGATGCCTGATTAGAGGGCCGTGTCTGCCTGATCCAGACAGCCCGGATTGCATACGAGGCAATCAGGCATTGTAGAGGGCCGCCCGCTGGGGCCTCCTAAGGACCCCCCTGAGCAGCGAGCGGCCGGCGATTACAGAGCGGGCGGGCTGACCGGGCGCAGGTGGCAGAGAGGTGGCGGAGGGAGCCACTGCAACTGCGGCCACAGCAGACCCCCCACAACCAGGGAGCCCCCACTGACCACCAGGGTAAGTTAACAACATTTTTAAATGTCCCTGGGAACATAAATAAAAAAATATATATATGTATGTATGTATGTATGTTTTAATACTCGCCTGATCGCTAGATCCACCGACGAACGCAGCGTCCCATCTCCCACGCTGTCAGAAGCTGCAACAGAGCGTGCTGGTTACTACTTAAACCGGCGCGCGCTGTGTGCAGCTTCTGAGAATATACGCTATTAGCGTAGCGGAGAAGCCGGTTGCGCATTTTGCAGAGCTCCTGCTACGTTAATAGCGTATATTCTCAGAAGCTGCACACAGCATGCACCGGTTTAAGTAGTAACCAGCACGCTCTGTTGCAGCAATTTTTTCTATTCAGCCTGGCTTCCTGACCAATCAGGAAGCCGGGCAGTACGTCATGACTCGTGTCACTGCTTCCTGATTGGTTGGGAAGCCGGGCTGCCTACCAACAAGTGAAGCTTGCTTCCCAGCCAATCAGGAAGCCATGATGCAAGTCATGATGTACCACCTGGCTTCCTGATTGTTCAGGAAGCCAGGCTGCCTAGAAAAAAGTGAAGCCGGCTTCCTAGCCAATCAGGAAGCCAGGAGGTGGGTCAGAACGTGCCACCCAGCTTACTGATTGGTTAGGAAGCCAGGCTGCCTACCAACTGAAGCTTGCTGCCTAGCCAATCTGGAAGCTGGGCAGCATGTCATGACCCGCCTCCTGGCTTCCTGATCCGGCCCCCAACAATGTCTGAGGGACAATGAACTGGCCCCCCGTTTAAAAAGTTTGAGGGCCCCTGGTTTAAGTCAATCAGTTGGTACCCTTCCAATCAGTAAGGAGTCTTGAAAATCAGGTACAATTGTCTCGCTATAACTTGGCTGGGTGTAAGTTATCTGGTCCTGGGGATTTATTCATTTTAAGTTATTCTAATCTGTTTTGAACCCTGACTTTCATCAGCCACTGTGATACATTCTGCACATTGCAATTTAGCAGCCTACCCCCAGCAAAAATGAGTAGGGGGATTCCCAGGTTGGGTAGGACACTGGGGTACCCCAAAGTGTAGAATGGGGTATATGAGACTACAGGAGCACATTTCAACTGCCTCTCTAGAGCCAGTCAGCCCCCTCCCCTGTCTGTCCCTGCAATGAGCGCTAAAGGAACAGTGAGAGGAGGGGGGATGCCTGTGGGGAGTGGTGACTGACGGTCACTGCTCTCTGCAGGGAGAAGACCATGAGCTGAGTAATCTGCAGTTACATGATTGCTCAGCTATCAATCTATAGAGCTGCCATGAGACAGCTGCAGTGTCGCACGCCAGCTCTAAGTATTGGGAAAAGTACATTTTACTCCCCCAATACTTCTCCTTTTAAAGTGACCATCCTTGGACATTTGGTGGTACGAAATACAGCATATTTTATAAAAACTTGTGAGGGTCTATAAAGGTCTTTGACCCAGGTAGGAAAGTTGCCTCGAAAGCCCAACTTGTGCAATACATAAAAGAGGTTTTGCTATTGTATTAAATCAAAGGCTTTTTTGATGTCAAGGAAAAGAAGCACTGTGGACAGTTTTCTAGCCTTATGCGGGCCATATCTCCAATTTCGGTTAGTTCCTACCGAATCATCTGAAATTCAAGCTGTGGGTGACCCTGTAACCACCTGGCTTAACAAGTCAATTTAAATCGACTGAGCTGGATGGAAAATTATCGGCCGAGCAGTGACTGCATCCTATAAGATGTTGTCTAATAGGATGTTGAATGAGAGAAAATCAAACTGATTTTTAGAGATTCTTAATAATTGCATCAGACTACAAATGTTATCACCCACTTGTCGCCCCAAGATAAAGATAACTTAATCAGTTGTAATAAGAGTAAAGAGGCCTAGATTCAGTCTAGAAGCAAGAGATTTCGCTAATAATGTGACATAAATATTTAAAAGAGATATGGACCTTTAACCAAGTGCTAAACAAAAATCACTTTTGATTATGCTGTTAAGTTGTGAACTGAGGCTGAATTGTGTTTTAATATTAGGATATAGAAAAGCTATCTGGGCCGGGTTGCTTATTTTGTTTCAGAGACTTTACGGCTGTTTGAACTTTAGGAAGACAGATTTCCCATTCTAATGCTTTTAACAATGAGAGCAGAATATCAGGATAAATGAAAGAGGGAATCCATTTTGCTTGACAAAAGAGCTGTTGTCTAAAATAGATGGCTGACATGTGGCTTTAAAATATATGAATGATTTGAGAGGGTTGTTGGTAAGGGAGCACACAGGTGTCTTATTTTTGTTGGTCTGTGGAATAAGTTAAGTTGTCTTAAAAGTAAAGGTAGCATAGTACCTGCTTTGTTTCCATAAAAGGTATAATTTATGCATGTTCCTGCTGATATATTTGTCAGCAAAATGGGTGAGGGTTAGGTTCAGATTGCATTTAGTCTTAAGTAGTGCAATGTGCAAAGTTTGTAATGTGCTGTGGTATTCTGACTGAGCTGGGAAATATTAGTTTCATGTGTTTTTTTTTTTTTGGAATGCATCTTCCAAAATTGGCCTTTGGCCAATTCTTCCTTTGGCCTTGTGGGTTTCCCAGATTTTACTTGGGAGGGCATGCTAGCTGTATTTAGGGTGAAGTATTCCTGTTTGAGAGGAAAAAAAGAGGATTCAGTGATTCGATGATGGTTCAGTGGAAATGCGTGCTTTTATGAATGAGATCCTGTAATGTCAACAAGACAATATCATGGAATGTGAGGTGAATGTCGGATGATGAAATGGAGGCTAAGGAAGAATTTGGAATGAATATGTGGTCCATGCGTTAACATAGGTGATAGAGATTGGATGGGTTTTTCACTAGGTATCTTCCAACTTCTACTGGGCGCATAGGAAGATGCTATGGTAATGGTTACATCTTAAATTATGCCCATCACAATGAGATATTGTGCAGAAGGGCCTCTTATTTCTTTTTGGCAGGTGAATTGGCAAGATTTTTTAATGCTCTAAACACTCCCCTTTGCTTGTATTTGTCATAAGCGAGATGAAAAAAAAGGGAGGGGCAGAGGATTTATAGTAGTGAGTTTCCCACAAGCACACCACATCTGCCCACAAAGTGTAAAAAGGCTTTGCTTTACTTATTGGGGGAACTGACCCCTTGCACAATTAACAATGTTGCGTGGAGCTCGTTTTAGTAGTAGTAGTAGTAGTAGTAGTAGTAGTGGTGGTGATGGTGGTGGTGGTGGTGATTGAAGGAAGAGATGTATGTATTAAAAAGGGGGTGGGAGGTGAGTTTGAGATTAAAAGAGTCCCGGTAAAGAGGATAGATGGGACAAGGAAAAGAGATCTGAAAGCTCTATTTGCATCTTTAGGGTGAAAATCTCATCTGGGGAAGAAGTGAGGGAGTGGCAGGAACTCTGGCTGAGGACAGGAAAATATTACATTGGAATGAAAACTGTGCAGTTAACATGATAGTTACTTACGGACTGCATGAAGTAACATTTGGAGCTAAGGACAAAGAATATTTCAGCTTACAAAGGTTAAGGAGTGGGGAGGGGGGGGGGGGAATGTGGTATGA
>NW_017306758.1:287052-305162 GCF_000935625.1 Nanorana parkeri | reverse complement strand
ATGCAGTTGTAATAGCAGGCTGTGTTTTAGTTAGAGTAGCTAATGTGAGTAAAAAATTGTAAGGGCAAGTCCCATAGATAATTAGTCATACCCCAATAAAGAGCAATGCAGTGATAAAGTATCTTACTTTTGACAAGCCTCACCCACTGTTACAAGTTTAAATGGAACCTTGTCATGTACTGCGGTAATAGAGAGAAAGGTGGATGACTCCGTTGCCACTGTACGGAGTGGAAGATCAGGCACATAATAAAATGAGTGCCAAGAAGTCTGGGGTGCCATATAAACCATTACAATTGAAGTATTGGGGAGGTGCAAAGTTGCAATGCATGGGATCATTTTACAATGCATTGCAAAGGAGATAACATTAGTATTTACCAGTTAAGAATATATATCAGTAATAAAAGCAGAACTACAAAGGTTATTTGAGCCATTCACAAAATAAAAGGCATTCTGTGAAAGGACAATGGAAATGGAGGTGTGGATAAACGACAGTACCGCATACGTGTATGAGAGTTGTAGCTCTCATAGTTGCAGCATCAAGACATAGTGAAATCTATACTATCCAGCATGAATAGCAAACTAGAACAGTAAATAGTATGCCTGGAAATCTGCTTTGGGATGTCATAGTGGCAAACTGCAAACTGCAACCGGTGGATTAAAGATAAAGAGAAGATGCATGTATTGCCCCCTGTAAAACATGTAGGTTTAATGAGAGGGGAAAACTAGCAAATTTCACCAAGCAATAAAGGCTCAGAGGTCCTGCTAAAGTTCCATGTGGGCTAATTGCGTATCACAACAGGTGACGAGGTAGTTAAAGAGTATATAGGAGTTGTATGGGACAAAAGCAAAGGACAGTTGTACATAGTACAAGAAGATAGATAGTATAGAAGAACAAGGCTGCTCTCCCTGTTGTGGGTTTGGGCAGTGTGGTGATGTCCATCTCTGGATTCGTGTCCTAAGGGTCTGGTGTCAATAGGCCCAAGGTGTGCAGGCAAATGTTAACTTCAGAAGAAGTAGTTAGAGAATGTATGAATGGTCGTGATTGGTTCTCTTGTAAGATTTGCAAAAAAAGTTTCAGTTCGGGGCATTTGGCAATGTTGGTGAGACCCAGTTAATGGATTAAAATATATTTTTCACATCTCAACATCTTTTCAAGAAACATAAAAACAAAAAAAAACAAAAGCAATAAATCAATAATATAAATAAAATCCTATTGTGAAGGCATTGGTTACTTGATTCTTTAACTTATGAAAACTGAAATCCAGGGACCTTTTCAGGGAAAATGCTTTAATAGCTGTGTCTGTGCATGGAACTCAGGGACAACTGGCAATCGCACATAAAATGCACACAAACTATCCCCATTATCTTTAATCCACATAGAAATTGGGTAAGGGCTTATTAAATTATTTAGAACACTAGTTCAAGGTACAACCGTCTAGCCCCAAGGTGTTCTCACATTACTTGTATTTGTAATGAAATATGCCCTGTATGTGCCACATACCACACTTGCCTAGCCTCTGTACTTAGCCTCCCACTTCCTTCCATACATACTGACAAAAAACAGTTATACGTTCTTGCAAAAAGGAAACGGAGGGCATTTGGCAGGGTAACTACACAGGTGACTTGTTCTGCTTCTGTAAAGGCCAAGTCAATTTGTTATGTATTGACATGTGTATTGGCGTGTTTTACTTCTGTAGGTCAGCTTGTCATCCCTGTGCGTGTAAACTAGGAAATATTCCTTCTTCAACTTGTTTAATATGGAACTTTATTTCATTTGGTGTAATTCTTTTGAAGCCAGATTATATTTTATAAGGGTATTTTGACATCTTATTTTTTATTATCTATGTTTTCCTTTTTTCACATAACATTAATATTTGTACTAGGTTAATTTTATTAAAAGGGGAGATATTTTGATCAGTATTTGTTTTTAAGAGGTTGCACAGCGGAGAATACACATTTTTACTTGTAATTCTGATCTGAAAATAAATGACATATTTCTAGGAGTGAGTAGGAGGCAATGAAAACTGTAGACAAACAGATAAACACATGTACATGCTGTATATGCAAGCTGTTTTACCTTTTCTGAATCCACTGTTCTTAGTGGGGCTTGTTCACCCAAACTTGCTTTCTTGTCATATGTTGTGGAAATCGGCTACTACATGTATGTTTATACCATTTAGGACTGTGGCAAAGCAGGTGAAGAATATGGCATTGCATGGCTACACAGGCACAGCATGCTGCTCAGTATTGTACAAAGCAAAGAACATGGAAGCAAACTGCATCGGGTTTACAAAAAGCAACTTAACATATGTGAAGATGCATGTAAACACAAATGCACTAATACTTCATAGGCTTGTGGTTAGAGTGATCCCTAAGTGATCCCTGATTTAGTTGACTTGCCAATAGAGTCCATTGAATAGATCTGGCCCAAGTGGTTTAATTTTCTCCTCCTTTCTATCAGCATTTGTCTGTCGGTCACTCAGTTGATTATTTTTTTTCTTGCTTTGCTTTTGACAAAGATTTAAAAAACATTATGGTTTGACATGATGCCTAATGAATATATGCAAAAATGTACACTAAAAATAGACATACATAATACTGTACTAGCCTTTTCATTAGATCTGAAAAGGCAGAAGACCTTGACTCTGTAAAAACAGTATATAAAGGTACCTAGGAAATGCATTTATTAGACATGTGCAGCCGCAAAAAAATTGGGTTTAGTTTTGTTTCGGATTTAGTTTATTCCGTATTTCCGAATTCGGGTCCTGTATGTGTTTCGTTTTGGGTTTCGGATTCGGATCAGATTCGTAATTCGGACGAATTTCCGAAATTTGGGGTTTTGAGCGAACGGACGAATATTCGAACGCACATATGTAGCAGAATTGGCTCAGTTGACATTTCTGGTTGCTGTTCTCTAGTCTTCACTATTAAATCCTTTTTCTTTTTAAAAAAAAATCTGTTTAAACGTTGGAAGGTGCATGCACAGGAACATGAAGTAATGTTTTGTTTTTATCTTCACATGCTATGAAATCCTCTTTTTGAAGTCATTATCGTAGATTTCAAATTTAGTTTCTGTTAGGACGAAATTCGTACTGAATCCGAAATTCCGAATATGAAATTTTGGATACGGAATTTCGGATTCGGATGCTTTCGGATGAATTCGGACAGGGTACATTTTGGAAATTCGGATGCTTCAAATCCATGAATTTCCGAAATTTCGTCAGAATTTCAATTCGGAACGAAACGAATCGCACATGTCTAGCAATTATAATACTGTATTTTGGACTTTTTCTGCCAGTGGTTTGCTTGGGTATAGTCTGCCTCTGATTTGAAAGACAAGAATAATCTGCTCAACTAAAAAACAGTTGGGAGGAAAAACGCAAATATGTGTGTGGTGCATTGGGGAATACACATAGGTAGCTTTGCTTTTCTTTGGGGGTGTCCGGCGGGGGGGGCGGCCCCTTCTTCGGGACGCAGAAGCGATCTGGCGACAGGTAAGTCGCCAGGATCGCTTCTGTTGTAAAGCCGACAGTCGGCTCTACAAGTTTAAACAGAGTCCCGGCGGCAAAAGTCGCCGGGAGTCTGTTTAAACAGCCCCGATGCTGGCGACGTACACTGTACGTCGTCAGTCACGAAGGGGTTAAATTATTTGGGTGGTCATCAAGAAGGAGTGGCCTTGGATAGGTATGTATGGACAGCTTACCTTTCTAGTTTACAGCTGGTGTACACTGCAGGTCATGGGAATTTAGTGTTTTTGATTCTCTTAGAGCACTAACAGCTTAGCCATTTATGGTTAGTTTTTATTGGCCGCAACTAAATGACCATCTTCTTGCCGAAACTGTGTATTGTGGTGTTTTTTTCTTGGTAATTGTCACTGCTTTGCATTTTGGTATTACAGCATGTTAAAATGACATAAACTCAGGAGTTAAATCTTTAAAATACATTCAAGTACCTTAACTATTAACAAAAATGTATCTTTTTTGTGTATCACTTGGCTGTAGATCCCCAAATCATCTCTGAATTCATGCTGACACTGTCCTTCCTTCTGGAGGGTGGCTACTTTTGTTCCCCATGATCCCTGTGTGTGTTGTAAAGTAGCCACCATTCCAAGCTTGCTGCCGTGATGGACTATAACAATGATACAAATGAGTAAACTAAATGTGAGATTGTAGTCTCTTACGGGAGCGAACTTGGAGCGGTGGCTACTTTACAAAACACAGGGACCACGGAGAACAAAAGTAGCCACCCTCCAGAAGGAAGGACAGTGTCAGCACAAATTCAGAGATGATTTGAGGAGCTACAGTTGAGTGATGCACAAATAAGGTACTTGAATGGATTTTTCAAATTGAGCTCCTGTGTTTATTGTCACTTTAATCTCATTTCATTATTACAAATCTAGTACATAATTTTAATTAAAATTGCAAAATAAAGGTTACATAGAATGATTGTTACCAGTGTTATGTTTCTAGCACTTAATAGAAAATGAAACTGATATAAACCTGTATTTGTTTTACCGGTATATTAGTATACAGCTAATTACATAAGGTGGACCTGTGTGTGGTGAACAAAGGTGGTAAGGTATGTAATAAAACAAGGTTTTAAAAGACAGAAGAGGTCTTTGCATTATTTACTAACTGATATTGCTGGTACAGTAAACTCCCAGTTATCCGGCCCCCACGGGGATCGGTAGGTGCCGGATAACTGTCGTTTCTGGTTGCTTGAGAATTAATAGTAACACTCATGCAACCCCCCCCCGCAGCTACGTTCACCTGCAGGCTAGCTTCTGCAGCCGACAGATTAGATGAATGTAAGCAGCCGGGAGGAATAGCCAGACTGCTATTGGCTATTTCAAATTGCAATATCCAATAGCAGACTGGCTACTGAAACCCCGCCCACTGAGCAGAGGAGCGGCCCTGAGAGAGATAGTGCTGCTCCTCTGCTCGGTGAGAGGGAGCAATAGCCAGCCTTCCATTGGCTAATTGCAATTTGAAATAGCTAATAGCAGACTGGTTATTGAAACCCTGCCCACTGTTCTCTCCCAGATCCACTCCTCTGCTCAGTGGGCAGGCACAATAACCAGCCTGCTATTGCAATTTGAAATAGCCAATAGCAGGCTGGCTATTTCACCCCATTGTTTACATTCTGCTGCGGACCGCGGAATCTAGCCGCCGCCTGGCATCAAGATGTAAACAAAGAATTTCATTAGCAATTAAATACATGTAGTTGCTAACGACATTTTATTTTAGTGTGCATCAAGCAACTGACAATGATTAATGTGCATCGAGCCACCTGCAAAGAAAAAGATCAAGGACATATTATTTTTGCCAGTTGCTTGAGAGTGCCAGTTGCTTGAATCCCAGATAATGGGGAGTTTACTGTACATCTTTTGATGTTATTTGTTTACTGTGTACACATTGTTTGGATTGTAAGCTATATATATAATATTTTATTTTATTTTTTTTGTACTCCTTTTTATGTTGTGAATGTCTGTCCTGTTTCATGCTTGCAGTGGTTAATTGATCTGGAAAAATCCCTGTAGACAGGTTCATCCTCTCTTGGCTGTATAAAGAGTCTGTGCTTATTCAGAGACCTATTTTGATGGTGTTCCTCTCACAAATCTGGAATGCAGCCCTGGGTATTTGTTTTGTGTACAGGGCTGAGATGATAAAACAGATGGGTGCACAGAATGTTTCCACACTTGAATTTATATCAATGTGGCATGCACCATGCATTAATAATCAGGATCACATACTTCAATTAGCTTTGCTTTTGCATTGACTGGATTGTTCAGACAGTCACACAGATATGAAATAGCTTTTCATCATATCATGATCACACACAAAATGGAAACATTTGGGAAAAAGGTTTTGGGGATATGTTTGTTTACAGCCATTATATAATTAATATTTTATTTTATCTATGCCATGAAATCTAGCTTTGGTTACAAAAATAAATCCCGCCATAGATAGAAGTATTTGCCTGAATAGACGTGTAATTTTTTTTCTCAGGGTAAGCCTACTCAAACTCTGGATCCTGTTAGACCATCCAACACCTAGAAAAGATGTCCTAACCCTAACTGCCACCCAACTTGACCCCAAACATTTTCTCACAATCTGTACAACGGCAAGGGTTAAGATGGCAGAAAAGCTTGCTTAAATCCCACCTTCAGCTAAACCTTTTATTTTTAGATATTGTGGGGATGCAGCTTTTATGTTTCCTTAACAGTATACTTTCTCCACCTGTACCAGTGATACCCTATGAACATAGGGGAGGTTAAATCTTTCCAGTGGGAATCCAGATATCAATTAGAACCTTACATGGGTTCTAATCATCTGTATACTCTATCTCATCTTTTTATTGCTGCTTCTATCACTGTTGGAGTTTCTCACCCTTGCCCACTATATCCAAAAGCTAGGCAAAAAAAGGTTTTGGCTGGAATTGGGCATTTAAAATACATAATTTGGTTACCTAATATAATTTCAAAATATGCAACTACAGTATAACTCTTAATGGTTGTATGTGTGGATTGGTCACAAACTTGAGCTTTATAAGCCCAAGCCCATTGATGGTTTATGTATTGTTGACCCTGTGCAAAACAATTCAAAGGCTCTTAGTAAAAAGTTGACCTGGATAGTAAATTAATTTGTGTGATATTATTACAGTCAAACATACTATTTAAAGGAAATATCAGGCCTAAAATGATTGCCATACGTATGAAATACTATGGCATGATCTATTCTACAGAAATGTTTCACTAATACATGGTGGTAGATTTGTCTGTGCCCATTAAGATCACAGTGAACGTGTTATATAGTAGTTCCTTCACACCTAAACAAACACCTGCATGGTTTCATGGTAACTTCATGCATTGCTCCAACAAGTTCAAGATAGGAGAATTTAGGGCTGTGTAACACTTTGTATAAAAAACATTTCGTTACATGATGTGTCCATTTTGTTAAGCAAAAGCTAGATAAACTTTAGATAGGCAAGTCTTTAGATACACTTAAACAATATAAGATTGGCGTGACTAGGTACCAAGTTATGGTATCTCCTGACCTGACTGATATATGTTGTTGTTGTATTTACCCAATGGATAGCTGATGTTCCCCAAAGGTAACACTGGTGCTGAGGTGTATGCAGAAGATACAGATGTGGATGGCTGCGTGTGACTTGTCAGGTGTCAAAGAATCATTTAGCAGATAATTTGGTTCCTAATCTCTGACCATCATCTGTTACCAGCTTTATTGTTTTTTTGTTACTTTTTCAGGGAAATCTGCTCTGTAATCACCTCCTAACTCTTTTAGCTATAGTTGTTACCATCGTATGTGTTAAGTGAAGCTGTATAATTAAGGGACTTGTTTTAATGCATTTTTAACAACGTTGTTGCAGCCAAGAAATGCTGTGGCAGCATGTTTTCTACATCGGATCCTGAGAGTGTTGTTGGATTTATGGAACATGGAGAAAAGTGTGTCAGCTGTATATTTCTTCCGTATAAACATATGGCAGTATGAATGTTTATGGCTCTGTTGTCAGTCAGAAAGGTAACATGAGAATCAAGCAATTAAATGTGAATTTGTATTACCGTGTCATAGAAACCCATGTTGTCTGCAATCGAGTCTGTTGTAAAACTATCCATATTCATGCTTCTATGAAGATATTTATACTAAGCAAAACCCCATTCAGTTAAATGCCTGGTAAAATAGAGGCCAACACACACTCAGGCTTATTTTCACTAGGAATGTGGCAGCTATTCAAGTTAAAACATTAAAGCATTTCATCACACAGATAATGCAGTTAATAAGCAATCATATTTTATCATTCTGGTTGTTGTAAACAGATGTAAGGGCAAGTTTGATCGGCTGCGGTGTTTTACGACACTTTGTACGTCATTGCTGCTCCATGCATTGTCTGATTAATGCCAACCTAAAAATGAACGCATTCATGAATCTCTTTTAAATGACATTAAGATTAAAAGCTCAATGCTGTGGATTGCATCACTGAAATCCGTAGTATGATTAATGCACTTTTCTTGTGTTGGTAGAGCATAAACTTTGCTATTTTATACAATGTTCAATAATGCACATCAACTAATCAGATTTTACCTTTTACTAATTAGGCAAAGTAGAACAATGAAAGATAATGTGCGGATAGTTGTATACATGGGCAAAACTGTGGATGACAAGATGAAGTATGAAAGCCATTCATATAAGCATATTAAAAATGGTGACAGGTATTCCCTTATGTTATCAGATATATACAGCATACAGCAATACCCTTAAACTATTACACAGGAAATGATTTACACATTTCAGGAAAAAGGTAAAATATTTTCTTCTCTGTAATGTTCTTTATCTGATTTCCAGTGCAGGATCCCCTTCTTTTTTAATGCTTCATACATAATACTTTTTTAATGCAAAATGGGCACACAACATCAAACCATTGTCACTGTGAGGAAGCAAATGCCTTTCTATGAAGAACATTTTTTACAAGAGGTGCAAAATCCAAGACCCACACAATGAGGTTTGGTCCCTAAGGGTATTAGCCTGGTAGATAGACTTTATCTGCCCCTTTGCTTGCCAAAGTCACATCCCACAGTTATTACATTTCATGTGCCAGAACATTCTTTCAGGAGGTGCTTAATACTGTATTTTTAACTATTGCATATGTTTATTATTAATTGACTTAGTAGTACTGAAATATTCTGCAGCAATTTTCAGAAAATGTTGGCTACATCACATACGTCCCGAGTAGGTAATAGTACAGTGTCCCTGTAGCAGTCATACACATGCAGAAGTTTGCATGGGTTATAAGAGGAAACTAGATCAAGATTAAGCATCTACAGATATAAAAAGTACGGTATATACAGATATACATGGGGTCACTGGTGGGAATATGTAGGACCCCAATAAGGCAGTGCAGCATTCTTAACCAATCATCCACCATGTTGACATATTTAACACCTCCAATCTGTAAATTATAATCATAGGGAATGTAGAGCACTTTGGGCATGCAGACATCTGTCTTTTGAGCTTTGTGACATTTCATGTATTATACAAAGCCACTGCCAGTCTCTCGCTGTATAAATCATGCAGTTGTAAGGCACAGGAGATAAACCGAACGTCACAAAACTGGTTGTGAGGGGGGTGAGGGCACACAGATGGCTTGGCACAATTGGTTTCATAGTTGACAGGTCTCCATGTGTTTTTTGGGGGAGGTACCAATGTTTCATTTCTATAAATATAATTGAATTTTGTAGCAGTAAATAATTATAAGTAAAAACTTTCTTGTATGCAATCTATCTTTTTTTTTTTCTGAGGTTGTAGCTCATTAATTATTTTGGAACATCATTCAATATGCAAAAAGTGGTTTCTAATCCAAGGTTGTCTTCGGAAGGCAGTATTGTTGTGCTAGCATAGTAGCATGGTGGTGTACAGGTGAGGGTAGGGCATGAAGTTACTGCAGTGGCTGTGTAGTACCTGCAACAAGACAGCATGGCAACATCGTGGTTGCCAGTGAATATATGTAAATGAATGATAGCTGCTGGTATATTTGTAGTGGATTAACCTATAGATGCCCCCTGACTTTTGCAATTAATGGGGGGGTCACTCTGATGGGGACAGCCAATGTAAGGGTGCACTCTGATGGGAACAACTAATGTAATGGGGTACCTTGATGGGGACAACTAAATATTAGTTGTCACCATCAGAGTTCCCCCTCACATTGGTTGTCACCTTTATTTTGTCCCCCATACCTTAGGTTACCACTTTAATTAGCAGGCCAGGGGTGGGAGCTGGGAGATGGATCAGGCTGTAAGAGAGGTCAGAAGAACATACTCTTTCATCCTTCTGTAATGCTGGAGGCGGGGCACACATTTGATGTCACTGGTTGCTAGGACCGCCAGCGGTCCTAGAAACCAATGACTGCAAAGGAGGTAGACACCTGAGCACATTTGTTGCTAGGATGCCAGCGGTCCTAATAATAAATGACTGAAGTGGAGGGGGGCCTCCACTTGGTTATGGCTGGCAGTGGATACACTGGACTAGGAGGCTGGTGCATCCACTGTCATCCAGCCATAACCCAATGCATGTCGGTGATGGTGGTCCACACAGAACCGCCACTCGGTCTGTATCCGTACCATGGTCCTCCATTTAGGGACACCTGGCATACATCTAATAAAAATGAAATTGGATGCTTGGGAGAAACCGATCCACTTTTCCTCCAGTTTTCCATGATCAGCTCAATGATTCACTGTTATACCGTTTTATTGGCATGCGGTCACACTAAATGGAATAGTCCGGACTGGGTTTGGAACTTCCAGTTGAGCATTATTGTGTGCATTGTATCTTTATTTGGTTTCTACTTTCTCATTCTGTAAAGATGTTGAAGTCTTACGCTTGTCCAACAGGCCGGGCAATTACCACCATCTGATTTTTTTTTCTTTAATGTATTGCGATAGGGGTTTTACCCTCATGCAATATTTGAAGACACTTTTAATGGATTAAATTGAGCGTTGTGTTGTGCTTGGCCATTAAAAAACAGTACTTTGTATTTTAATACCCACTCCTGGGAATCTGATTGTCACAGCAGCAGATAAATAAGGTAAATGTAAAATCTTCATTGTTTTGCAGGCAATTAATCAAAAAAAGACACAGCCTTCAGTTGAGGGGTATTAAACTAAAGAAGTGACAGGACTTGCACAATGGTATACTTTCACCTATATTAACCTTTTGCCATTGAAATGCACACTCTGTGTTCGCATTTGTAAAATATTGATCTTATATAATGAGGCTTGTGGATGTGTGAAGCCTTTTAGCACTTGAGCTTAACCTGGAGGGAAATATTTAACCGTGAGCCTGGCCACATGGGATTTAATCCATCAACCACGTGTAACATTAAGGGTTATTTTGTACTTTTGTAGTATCATTATCGCAGACCATCAATTTATGCAGCAGTGGAAGCAGTGATAGATAATTAAGACTTTCCAAGTGGTCTTGCAGAGGTTCCATTGTGCTCAGTAGGATGCATTTGAAGGCCTTATCATTATTCCCAGTACGTGATTTCATATACAGTATTTTGTATGGGGAAATGTCTTAAACGCCCATAGTCTGATAAGCAGTTGTTGCTGCTAAAAAAAAAGTATTCTCTAGAATAAATGTTTTCTTTTTCTTGCTGAAAAAGAAAAGGTGGTCTTTGAACACATGTTGGAGAACATGTATTTCAAACATTGCAGTGTATCTGAATGCAGCACTTAATATTTTGTTTGTGCTATGTTTGATGTGTGCATTTGTGTTTTATGCACAGGATATTGCTCTTCTTTCATCCTACTACTGTTTTGTCTTGGCTTCATTATTGCACAAATCAATATGTTACACAGAAGAAGAAATTATATACATTATGTCCAAATTTTAGCCCAGTTACACTGTTCTTTTCACTATTCTGTCTGTCAATTTGTACTCTGACATCATCACGTACAATGCAGGACCAGCAGTCATGTGTTGTAAGTGAGGATGCTGAGGTCCCGCCCACAACCTGGAACACTGAAGGGAAGAGAAGAGTATAGGCAGCCAGGGGAGCGAGGGATAAGGTAAGTAAGACTTCTTTTTAATGTTCACCTAGATAAAAATAACACTCGGCATTTAACCCTTTCAGTGCTGGGGTAGTGTTTAAATTTCCCTGGAGTTCAGCTTTTAGGTTTATGATCATCATATATTTTCATTTTTGATAACTTTCTGTCATACTTTTATTTTTAGTTATGTACTGGACCATGACATTTTCCATACTGCTTGGTGTCTTCCCCCTTTTAAACTAGCACATACCTCATGTAGTAGTTGAATTATAAAATAATCTCTAGGATGCTGTAAATGGGCCGGATGTCGGGAAGGGGGGGTAACTTCTGTGCGCGTGTTAAAAAAATAACAAAGCAGCTTACTTCTGCTTTAATGAGTAGATTACATCTACAACACTATTATACATCTATGTGATAACAAATTGTTGCAGTCTATTAATTGTGGTGTGCATTTTTATGCCTTAAAACAAGTCTGCAGCTTGAAAAGTGACCGCAGCTATTATCATAATGTGCATACTTGCCACAATAAAGAGGGAAAGAACCAAAGAAAAAAAAAACTCTACCTGCTAGCAATTAATATTTTCTTCCAGGCATTGTGTTAATGAGCTTTGGACTTTATGGTACTTTCCTTACAACCACTAAGTTGCTTTTGTTTGGTATGAAGAGATTACAGGTTTCCTTTAAGAAGCCAGCAAAGCTTTATCTCTCTATAGTGCAACTAGACATGGGAATTTTCTGTATGATTTTAAAAAGTTTTGTTGTAGATGCAGAGCTATGCCTAATGTGTCGTATCTAGGTAATTCAAAGTGATAGGCATTAAAGCCAAGCAGCAGGAGCAATCGCTGAAACCTATATCGCAGAGGAAAAAAGTAACCAGAGGATCCTAATTGACAATAAATTGAAAATGTAATTGCCAGTCCAGCCACAGCACTTGGAACGCTGTCAGGCTGCAAGACAAGAATTGCCAAGAGGGTGAACAAAAGTAATATTCTCCTTATATCAGACTGTGACTGGGGATGTCTGGAGACTAAGTGCAATGTCAGGGGCTAGATTACGGGAAAGAATATTGATTAAGAAGAAAGCATGGAGCTTTGGAAACCTAGAAAACTAGTCAATAGCTTAACTCTTTGGAGACCACGAGAAGACTCAAAAGGGTCATGATGTCCTGTAGACATCATTATGCTTCTCTCTTTTTCATTCACTCTCTCTATTTAAAGAAAACATGTAGGCTGCCCTGTTTGACCTTCTAGTTCTGAAAATGCTAGTTGCTTGGCTGTTAATGCTTTGGCTTTCCTTGGTCTTTCATTTGCTGCGTGATTGTAACAGGTCAGTGTCTCAGAAGCTGTGTGGTGCTAAAATGGCTGCACAGCTGCCACTGGAATTGATTTGCAGCAGGTGAGTATAAGACTGACAGTAAGGGAGGGTGAAGGTGAAAGGGTTAGTAAAATAAGTGTAATTGTACTTAAAATGCAATTATTCTTTAGAAATGAGTTTTGAGTATACTGACCCTTTAGTTTATTGAGTATCTGTTTCCTTCTGTTATAATCATATGGGGGACTGTAATCATAGACTGATATATGCAGTCTTTCTTTTATTTTTTTATTGTATTTGGTGCAAGTTGGTATAGTCTGTAGCTAAACACTTCTTGCCTTTTCTCTGCTGCTCAGATATTAGTTTACTAACCAGGGACATGACTTAGGAAAGTCATTGTCTTCTTAAGGTGCCCATACACTGCTCGATTCTCGTACGAGAATCGGGCGAAATCCCACGATCGTACGAGAATCGACCAGTGTGAACGAAGACGTGCGACCGTTTCTACTGTACGGTCGCACGTCTTTTGTCGAACCAACATGCTCGAAAACCCGCCGAGAATCGTACGATTGTCGGCGGGTTTCTAGCCTGCTCGCCCGATAGCTGTGGAACGGGCCGGTGTGCGCACGCGCACACTGCCCGTTCTGCATTGCGGTCATCGGAAGCCCGCCCCTCAGCGGGGCGGGCTTTCGATGATTGCAAGTACGATCTGCCTGTCCAAGGTGGGCAGATCGTACGAGCTTTCAGTAAGCATACGACCATCGCAAGACAAAAGTCTTGCGATGGTGGTAAGGTGTATGGGCACCTTTACACTTCATAAAAACGAAAACAAAAAAGTCCTCTGTACTGCACTAATCTTAAGTAAAATTGTGTTGGATTCAACCACTGTATCTAAAAGAGTTAGGTTGCCTGTGGATAGTGCCAAATCATCAAGTGTTTATACTGACCACAGTTTTAGATTGCTTAGATCAAACAGTTAACAAAGGCCAACCAATTCTACAGGTGAAACTCGAATAATTAGAATATCGTGCAAAGTTAATTTATTTCACTAATGCAACTTAAAAGGTGAAACTAGTATATGAGATAGACTCATTACATGCAAAGCAAGATAATTCAATCCGTGATTTGTCATAATTGTGATGATTATGGCTTACAGCTCATGAAAACCCCAAGAACCCCAAATCCACAACCTCAGAAAAGTAGATTATTACATGCAGTCAATAAAACAAGGATTGTACATAGAACAATATCGTTTGAACAATTGGTTTGGGCCCCTTTTGCAGCACTTACTGCAATTACTTTTGCATGATATTCTAATTATTCGAGTTTCACCTGTATAACTACCTCTTGTGCACCCTAGGAGGACTCGCAAAGGGAGAGGTGAGTTGTTGTTGTTACGCTCCACATGGTAACCTACACATACACAGGCCCATATGGCAGGTTTTTTTTTCTGCTATGATCTCATTCTCACCTATTCATTCTCTTATTAAGGCTTTGAAGGATTGAATCTAACCACTGTGTTTTTAGCAGACCAGTGACATATGGTGATGCCCTCCACTTCAAACTGTTACTAGAATATTAATTTGTTATGATAAGTGCATATGTCTCTAAATAGTAACCTATTTCATATCTGGTGAACTTTCATCCCTACTATTTAAAGATCTAGAGTCATTTTCCTATCTGCTTACAAACTTCAAATCTTTGTATCCAAATGTAAAGATACATTTGTTGATATTTCTCTCACCTACAATAAAAATGTTATTGATATTAATGTTCTCACTAAGTGCCTTGGCCATTAAAGTAAAACCAAAACTACAAGCGGGTTTTTTTTCAGTAAGGCAAAGCACACTGCAGTAGCTGACAGCAACCAAATAGAATAGAATTCATCTTATACTTATTTTTCTGCAATAAAATGATAACTTATTATGGGCGATTGTACTCTGTAACAAATGTTTCAATTTCATCTGCACTTCTGCTTATAATTTAGAAGACAAAAGCCGTCATCATTTTTGTTATATAGAAGACAAAAGCCGTCATCATTTTTGTTATATAAGAATATTTAAAGTTCACTTGATAAAAATGTTTTTCCTTCTATGCTTAAATTTTATCTGCACGGAGAACAGTTACTGTTGTTAGTTTGACACATACAGTAGCTTGTGATGTATCTATTGCTTGTTTAAAAGCACCTTATGTTAAAAAAAACATATGAGTTAATAATTAATAATTAATAATAAAATATTCACTTATAACAGGCGTTTAGACTTTAATTTTTTTTAAATTTAGATTTCTTAGGTTTTGGTTGCTGTAATATAAACTTAAAGTTACAAAAAATGTCAGGTTCAGCTGGGAAGATGAAGTAAGAAATCCTGTAGTGGTATGACTGAAAAAGAACATCATATCCCATTATTCATTTGTGCACTTAGGCTGTCATAGCTGTGCTTGATGCACAGTATATGGTCATGCCTAGTGCAAAAACAGAAAGAATACATTGTGACCTATTTGTGTGCCTAATTTTACTGGGAAGGTAAATTCCCACAGCACTGTAACATCAGACAGGCTGATGCAGCAATTTAAAATTAATCTTCAGATGTTCCTTTAATTTATTTTTTAAATATATGTGTATCATCTGCATTACTCCCTCCTGTCTGTAACATTAATTTTTTACAGCACTATGGGCGATGGTGATACTACATAGATAATAATAATAAAAAATCTGCCAGCCATGCCGAAGTATATGCCAGGGATAATGCTGTCCTCCTAGGAGGAGGATGATAAATATTAATGAAGAGATAGTCACCTACTGCTGCTGAACTGTCCAGCTGTTTGATACATTGGAGACATGTAAAAATGCATATATCTAAGTAAGTCATCTGATTATTTAAAAAATGCATTGATTTTCCTGCATGTTTCAACAGGAAATGATCATTGAGAACAATAGGAGCTTAATGGAAATATATATAGTGTGTCTGTATATATTTGTTATGTTTAGGCTTAAAAAATAAAACAAAAATCTGGTTAGGTGAATATAAAATACTGTATATGAATATTTTATATTTATCAACTTCCAAGCAGCAGATGGAGCTTTAGGCTCATTTTCACATATTTACAAGGCTAATCCTAACTGCTTTGCTAAGAAAAACCTGTTTACAAACCTTAGTTGGTGAAGCTTAGATTACACACACTGCTGAATAGTGAAAGGAGTGACTCATTCCTCTGCCCCTCTGTGTGGTGTTGTACAGACATTCAATTAAAGAAATGCAGTTAAAGAAAGTAGCTTAAAACCCACCTCTATGGGGTATATTCACCCCATATACCCCATGTATGATCCTTCAGCTAGCTTCGGCCCCGGGACCCCTTCGGTTCAGTAGAACCGAAGGGGTGCTGTACGGGCTATTCACAATAGCCTGTATAGTTCCCGAACATGGCCGGGCGGCTCAGTCGAGCCGAACGCATATGCATCGGCTCGGCTGAGCCGTGCTGAAAGCCAGCTGTGATCTTACGGCTGGCTCCGGCCACTTGCAGAGAGATCATCGTCCCTGGTTACCTGCTAACCAGGGACACTGATCTCCAAACAGCTAACTCTCCCTGGTGCCCCGGGAGTCTCCTGCTCGCATCGCTCGTGTCGGAATAAAGAAAAAAAAGACACAGCAGTGTTTCTCTCCTTGGCGGCCGGGAGCGGGAGGCTCCCAGAGCGCCCGGGAGAGTTTTTTTTCTTCTTTTTTTTTTGACAGCAGCAGAGCTGCCGGACAATAGGAAACTATTGGGTGGAGCTAGCTGTCACTGCTAGCTCCGCACAATCGTTTTCTATTTACTTTTTTTAAACCTTTTTTAACTCTTTTTCTGTTCTGCTTGGTACCTCCTGAGGGACCGAGCAGAACAGCCGAGCCAAATGCCGCTCAGCGGCATTAGGCTATTCACTCACTGCTGTTCGGCATCTTTTGAGAATAAGCCAAACAGCAGTGAGTAGCCTGCCGGAGGTTCGGCTCAGCCGATCCAGATGTTGGATCGTCTGAGTCGAACTCCTTCTGCACTTCGGGTCGGCCGAACATGCTGAGCCGAAGTCACGCGAAGCGAAGCAAGCCGATGTACGGCTGATTTCAGCCGATGTACGGCTGAAATCAGCCGTACCAGCTTGAAGTGAATAGCCGAACAGTGTTCGGCTCACTTCACTTCAGGTCGGTCATTCGGCAGCTTAGTGAATAGACCCCTATGTTTTCTAAGCTTTCCCATTTCACTTTGCTCACAGAGGAAACTTTGCAATGCAGTTTCCTTTCCTACTCGATGATCACTTTGATACACCTGCTCCTTAATGCCAATAGCCAAAAAGCAAATGTGACTGCAACTTGGTATATAAAACATGCTGGCATGAACAAGAGGCCAGATGTTGTTTAGCTGGACATCAGAATGAAAAAGATGCATGACCTAAATTACTTTAAATATGGAATGACTGTTAGTGCAAAATATGGTTTTGCAGAATCTTAGAAACAACTGACCAGCTGGGAATTTCATATATTTTAGTGTCTAATAGCATTGACAATAGTGTAAAAAAATCAAGTGAACAGCAATTCTGTGGACTAATCTTGTTAATTAGAGAGGACAAAGAATACGACCAAACAAGTTCAAGATGACAGGAAGTCCACAAATGAGCAAATAACAATAATGTGCAGGAGGTTATCCCTAAATGCACCATACTAAATCTTTAAAGTGACTTTAAAATGATTGTTGATAACTAGGGATGCACTCAGGTTTGGACTGAGCCCAGTCTGAACTCTCAGAAGGAGCTTTTCTGTCCCACCCAATTAGCTGCGGGTGGGGAATTCCCCACCTGCAGCTTGACATCAGCAAAAGGGGTGGGTTGCAGTGATGTCATTGACATTATATGGTTACGTTGAAATATTAGGGAAATTACATTTACGTCCACACAAGCATCCTACCCCTTCAGTTTTGGTCAGCTGTTGGTGGGTAATGCCCTGACCCTGCAGCTGCCTGGCTGGGAGTCCCATGTAGCTTCTGTGTTCAAATGAGCTCAGGTTTGGACTGGGTTTGGCCTGAACCTGAGCTCATCCCTGTTGATAACCATGTGCCTCCCTTTTCCATTAGTAGGAAGGTATACCTAATAAAGTGGCCACTGGGTGTATATAACATACGTATGGTGCCCCTAAAATAATTTGTTAATATAGAAATTGATGGGGAAATCCAACATTTTTGAGTTGATCCCAGAACAAGAGGTAAA
>NW_017306758.1:283117-287041 GCF_000935625.1 Nanorana parkeri | reverse complement strand
ACACCTGTCTGGTGGCAACAAATATGGGGATATCCCTTTACTTTGAACAGATCTTCTCTTACCTCTTGCTGTGGTTCTGGGACAGGAAGTAAAGTAAAATCTCCCCAATGGGACACAGACAGGAAAAAAATCATGGTGTTTAAAGGAGAACTATGGGGTTAGGGCTTTTCCCCATAGTTCTCATTAGGGTAATGGGAGGACACAAACTAGAGTCCTCCGTCACCCTTAGCTCAGTATACCGCGAGCAACAGCTTGCGGTATACTGAGACGCCGCAGTATACCGCGAGCTACAGCTCACGGTATACTGAGACGCCGCAGTTGAAGTGGATCCCGACAATTATGTCTGGATCCACCCAGCTGCGTGAGTAACAGCTGGCTCTGCTTATCCAGAGGCAGAGCCAGCTGTTCCCGCCCCCTCCCCCGTCCGTTCCGCCAGTCAGCGCTAGAGGATCGGAGCGGGGAGGGAGGAATCCAGCAACTCCCCTGTCACGGCAGGGAGCTGTGACAGGATTGAGGAGTGAGCGAACGCCGGAATGTGTTCGCTCACTTCCCGATCTACGAGCCGACCTGTGACAGTCTCATTGTCACAGGTCGGCTAGAACTATGAGGTGAGTGAAAAGCACTCACCTCATTGTTCTCCTTTTAATCATTCTTTACTCTGTCCAAAGCAAGAAGAAAAATACGTTTTGGCTTTACATATAACTTAAAAAAATATAATTGTATTCCTCAACAAATAAACATTCTAGAAAAATGCTTTCCATTAATAAACTTGCAATTTGCAAGAGGTGTGGTCAGGAAATGTAGCTGATCAGTAGGTCAAGGCATCTCTTACTCTTACAACATATATTATATTTTAAAGACAAATGCCTACTCTGTATCCAGCAAAACACATTTTGATTGCTCAGGCCTCATTCCATGCACCAGTAACTCAATTATAACCCTGCTATGCATCACTGTCATGAAAATGGCTTTTGGCGGTTTGGCTTAAATATAGTGTTCATAGTATATAACACATAAACTATACATTTTATCTTAGAATGCATTTCTACAATTCAGAATGTGGAAATAAATTACAATCTTTCATTTTAGAGGTATCTTTAGCTGCATCATTAACTCAATTTCATGACTTGGACTTGAAGGAAATTAAACATATTCTGTTACTTTGATTATACCTAACCTCTGTATTGTTTTGTATACTGTTCAGGGTGATGGTAATGTTTATAGTAGTCTGTTAATTACAGTTGCAGTATGTGTCATAGCCGCTTGTACTGCAAGCTCAGACCTACTCACATTACACTGACAATGCAATATAATGAATTGTTGGTGTAATGGTATGCACACAGTACAAACAAGCCTATTGCAAGAAAAATATCTGGATTGGAGCAAACAAAACTATGAGTGCAAATCAAAATATTAAGGCCCCATTTACAATATGCCGTTCCAATGCAGTGCACTACTGCATACAAGTTAACTTTTGTTGCAATAAAGCATTTCATCAAGAGTTGGCTTCCAATGCATGGAAATGGAAAACAACTTGTACTTGTGCATTAGGTACCATTTTAAAAAACGGCACTGAAACACACTGCACAGAGTGCCTTGTGTTATCCTTGTGGTAAAGTGCAATTACCACAATGTATAGGTCTGAAGGAGGCCTAAAGGCTAACTATTCTTTCAAATAACTGAATCCTAATGACTTCCCCATGTTCCTAAACCTACTTGCACTTACGTTAGATTAGCGGGCAATGTGGTCCAGAAGCCTGCACCATATCAGGTGGCACTTTTGCATTAGGACCTACGAAGAACCCAATACTCCTGGCAGTTTGCACCCTGAAATATCCCAGTCACTCAGCACCCCTACTAATGAACACCCCTGGTTGTGAACCTTACTGCCTCCAAGCATCCATGACACTGTACACCTCTGTACCCCTGAATCTGAACCTCCCTGCCTCCCAGCACCGCTGTCATTGAACCCTAATACTCTAAACACTACACCTTTCTACCAGCTAGCGACTCTACCACTATATATTCCGCCACTGCCCCCCTGCCTCTGTGTCTCCAATGGACGTTCACATTTGAGCATAATAGAACAGTATTGCATCAAAGGCTTAACTCATACTTTTTTCTGTTTTTAAAAGTGTGGCACTTGTATTGCTTGTCAGTTGAACAATTTACTTTGATGTATCAAAAGCTATATTTAGTCAGTGGAGAGCACAGTGTTGCAATATCTACTGTAAATTCATCCTTTATATTTTGTACGACCCCAATTCCAAAAAAGTTGGGACACAGTAAAATCTACATAAAAACAGAATGCAATGCTTTGCAAATCTCAAACTCATATTTTATTCACAATTGAAAACAGAAAACATATCAAATGTTTAAACTGAGAAAATGTACCATTTTAAGAAAAAATAAGGTCATTTTGAAATTCATGGAAGCAACATGTGTCTCAAAAGTTGGGACAGGGCAACAAAAAGCTGGCAAAATAAGTGCTACTAACAAGGAAGAGCTGAAAGAACATTTTCTAACTAATTAGGTTAATTGGCAACAGGTCAGTAAAATGATTGGGTGTAAATAGAGCATCTTAAAGAGTCAGAGTGTCTCAGAAGTAAAGATGAGCAGAGGTTCATCAATCTGAAAAGCTTTGTCTAAAAATTGTCGAACAATTTCAGAATCATGTTCCTCAATGTAAAATTGCAAAGACTTTAAATATATCATCATCTACAGTACATAATATCATCAAAAGATTCTTGGGCACAGAGATTACAAGGCTGAAATGCAATATTGGGTGGCAGGGATTTTTAGGACCTCAGATGGCACTGCATTAAAAACAGATATGATTCTGTGATGGACACCACTGCATCGGCTCAGGAATTCTTCCACAAATCACTGTCTGTGACACAGAGTTCGCCGTGCCATCAAAATATGCAAGCTAAAGTTATCATGCAAAAAAGAAGCCGCCCTATCCGAACATGATCCAGAAACACCACTGTCTTCTCTGGGCCAAAGCTCACTTAAAATGCTCTGTTGTAAAGAGGAAAACTGTTCTGTGGCCAGATGGATCGAAATTTGACATTCTTTTAGGCAACCATGGGAGAGGGACCTCTTGGCTTGTTATCAGCACTTCGTCATCTGCATCTATGATGGTATGGGGGTGCATTAGTGTGTATGGAATGGGCAGCTTGTACATCTGGAAAGGCACCATCAATGCTGAAAGATATATCCAGGTTTTAAAGCAGCGTATGCTCCCATCCAGACGATATCTATTTCAGGGGAGGCCTTGCATATTTCAGCAGGACAAAGCTAAACCACATACTGCATCTATGAAAACATCATGGCTTTATAGTAGAAGAGTTCAGGTTCTTAACTGGCCTGCCTGCAGTTCAGACCTTTCACCAAATGAAAATATTTGGCATCTTGAAATGTAAAATACGACAAAGAAGACCCAGGACTGTTAAGCAGTTAGAATCCTATATCAGGCAAGAATGGGACAACATTCCTCTCCCAAAACCCCAGCAACTGGTCTCAGTTTCCAGATGTTTCCAGAGTGTTATTAAAAGAAGAAGGGATGCTACAGTGTGGTAAACATGGCCCTATCCCAACTTTTATGAGACATGTTGCTGCCATCAATTTCAAAATGACCCTTATTTTCTTCTTAAAAGGGTAATTTTTCTCAGTTTTAACATTTTATATGTTTTCTATTGTGAATAAAATATGGATTTATGAGATTTGCAAATAATTTAATTCTGTTTTTATGTAGATTTTACAGAGTCCCAATGTCTTGGGAATTGGGAGTGTATAAGAGAAATGGCTTTGTTTTGCTGTCTTGTTACTTTGTGTGTGTGCATGTACTGTATATACAGTGTATGTGTGTATGTATATGTATGTGTATATATATATATATATATATATATGTATGTGTGTGTG
>NW_017306758.1:260721-283091 GCF_000935625.1 Nanorana parkeri | reverse complement strand
ATATATATATACACATACACACAATAATATTCCTTGTATTAATTTATGATGTTATTAAAGCCCAACTTAGGTTTTTATTATGATCTATGTCACAATTGGGGAGATTTCCCCATACCCATAACTTAGATAGAAAATATCTCGAGTAGGGACACAGACTGCAAGAAAGCATTTTTTTCAGTAAACTGTGAAGGGGTTAGAAGCTCCGTCAGGTTATTATAACTTATTATAACTCTAAAGACAAATATGCCCTGCACATTTACCTTGCAGCCATGTGCTTTGGTGTATGGCCTTTGGTCATGTCTATAGAAAAATGGTCAGTACACCAACTGTCTAAAAGAAAAATTCCATTGTAAATATTTCCTCCTCACTTTCAATTGCATCTCTGAAATTATTTTTACTTTCTACCTATATGCATCTTAAGCAGGGCTGTTTTTACCTTAATGGCATTCATGGGTCTGTGCCTTGGACAGCAGGGATAGCATAAAGCCTCAAAATATACAAGCTGACAAAAATAGTGCCTATTTTGTCCAGACTGGTCACCTTAGGAAATTTGGGGCTAAATTAGGCACTTTCTGAAAAAGCATAGGTAGGTCACATGTCTTGGCTTGATTATTTGCCTTCCACATTTCCTGTTTTGCAAATTGCTTATAATGTGCATGTATATTCTGGCCTCATCCAACTTTCTCCTTCATTGTTTCACTAACTGATGCTCTCTGCATGTAATCCAGTTTATTTTGACCAAGATCTGTTTTCCCCTTATGTCTTTCTTTTATGTTTTGCACATCTGTCCTTTTCCATGCCTCAGTCCTTATTTACTTCAAGCCTTTGAGTCTTAAAGCGAGTTTGTTTCTCTATGATTTGCACAACTATTCAGTTAAGGTGCTTTTATTATACTCTTTCCATATGTATTTGGATGTTTCCTTTTCCTTTTGCTGTTATGTGATACACTAGGCTATATTTACTCTCTGCATGTCTACGGTGTGCAGAATTTCAATTGAAATCCATATATTGGACTTAGTTGAGATCAAGGCTTTTGAAATTCTAAACACCTACACAGCACGTTAACAAACTGCTTTTTGAAAGGTTGAACTACTGCTTGAACCATAATGAAATTGTTCTTTGAAAAAAAAAATTACATTAGAACATGGGCCTCCACCATTTTCACTTCTACGTCTCAACCCCATGACAATCAAAACGTTTACTTTTGCCCCCAATTGAAGCTCAAATTGAAACACGTTATTTTCTGTGAAACAAATTGATGTGTATTTAGCAAGGATGATTTTGTTTGATTTTTTTTTTCCTTTTGGTGAGCTTTTACAAACAGCCAACTTTTTGGCAGTATAAGGTGAGTATCAATATACTCACTTTTTATACATAACTTTGAAATGTCAATTTATTTGCATAATAAGGGCACCATTTTTGGAGGTCCTTTTCAGAATGCAACCAAGCTGAATACATATTTTCTCTATGCTGTATTTCATAATCGATTTTAATACAACTATATGCTATTAGAGGTTCATCTAGGATTCTCTATGTGGGCTTGTAATATTGTTGCTTTAACTGAATCATGCTTAATTGTAGCATATTATGTTAAATTTCAACAGACCTACCTCAAATTTTGGCAAAAAATAAAGCTCAGTAATAAATAATCCTGTATAATCAGCACTTATCCAGCTTGCCTCTAATTACCCTGCTGATGGTAGACATAAAATATGTTTAGTTTTCTGTTTGACATATTGTGTTCATGGTTTTAAGACCATTGGATGAAGGAAACTCTGTCAGTAACTCATGGTTAGGTTGGTTAGACATGTTCTAGCAATAGATGTATTCTTTTATTGATCTGCTAAGGCACAATTTGCATAGATATTAACTGGAGTGCATGGCATAATGTGCTCCTTAGTATAAACACTAAGAAGTCTAGCTCTCCAACTGCCCATTAAAGGTAGCAGGAAATCTATTCCATCAGTATTCCCCAGTCACTTTTCTGACCACATGAAACATTGGGTAAGTTACTGCTCTTTTCTTATATTAGCCCTAGTGCTTGATAAATGCAAGAACAGCTTTTTATTAAACAGATGCATACATGGGAAAGCTGCTGTAGTGGTATGTATTAGCTCAGAGGAGGGTGCGCATATGTATTTTTGGCAGTACTATACATTTGTTGCTTATATATTCAGATCTAACCTTTCTACAGGCTTCACATCTATTCGAGTCTATCAGCAGGAAGCAAACCGACTCTACTACATGAGTTGTGTATCATGATACAGTAGGGGAACTGGTAGTTCCACTATTGAATTAAACCAGTGCCAAATGGCGCCTAGTTTCTGACAAAGACTGGCAAGGGATGCCGCTAAGGAATGTGAAAGATATGAAAGTAATAAACAAGATCAAAGACAGCAAGGGCTGGCCTTGGTAGAAACAAGCTTTTGAAAAGCAGGTTACGGTTATAGAAACATCATTACCTATGAGATGCTAAAGAAGAAAGGTATCTAAAGGGAGGGAGAAAAAAGATCAGGAATAAGAAGTTTTACCTGGCAGAAAAATAGTTGAGGAAAAGCTGATGCTATTAATGAGAAAGTTGATGCGTACAGTATGCTGCATAAAGTGTGGTCAAAGAGTGTTTGAAGAGCATACGCAGACTTGATTCCTTGTTGCCTTAAAGAAACCTTTTCACTAACTTTAAAAAACATTATTCAAGTATTGTCAAATGATTAACTGAAGTGCTTGTCCTTTACATAAATGTTATTACATTCAAACACACTAAAATGGATATTTATGAGCTGCTGTTGAAATCAGGTGAGTAGGGCCTAAAACTTGCATTGCTGCATTAAAACACATCTGCACTATTTTAGCCCGCACATGGCAAAACAGTGCACAGGTGTCAGCTAGCACAATTAAAAACAATGGCATAGCTGTGTACATGCCTTAATGCACATTGTGATGCTTGCTTTAGATCACAAAGGTGTGAACTGGGTTTTCCTGTCTACAGTGATGTCCTTAGCCTTTTTGCCATTTGAGGCGGCCAAGAGGTGGGGGTGGGTGGTGGAGTGACGGTGCCCTCTGCAAGTTCTGCATCCCTCGTCACAGGAACTAGGTGTGACGCCAGCCAGTGTCCCAGGTTGCTAAGCACTGAGCAGGAAGATGTGTATGTCCCTCCTCGCCTGACTCTTAGCAACCTGGGACACTCTGGTCGGAAAGGGGCGGCAGGCAAACTGCAAACGTTGTGCAGCAGAGCAACCCCCACATGACCCAAAGAGATGCTGGCTCCAAAGGGACGGCACTGCTCCTACAGAAACAATGAGGGGAATGTAATCAAAACGTTTAACATTTTTAAAGCTTAACTGAACAAACTGAAGAAATTGAGTCTGTCTGCTCCAGTTTTGATAAATTCCCCCCCAATGTATATAAGCCCCATCCTGAACTAGCAAATAACAACTTAACCTATCATTATACACTGACATGTTGCAGTGCCACCTGGTTTTGACCACAAAGTGTTACATCTCACTTGGTCCAAAAGAATGTTGCAAAATTTAAGCAAATCGACAGAAAAAGTTATGGCATAATTCGTATTTTTAAAGTGACACTAACCTAATTTTCAGGCCTAAAATGTGGAATATAACATGGGTACAAAAAAATGAAAAAAAGGCCTCAGTCATGAAGGGGTTAATCTTACGAACTAGACCTTATTTGTGCATCACTCAGCTGTAGATTCTCTAATCGTCTCTGAATTGGTGCTAACACTGTCATTCCTTCTGCAGGGTGGCTACTTTTATTCCCCATGGTCCCTGTGTGTGTTGTAAAGTACCCACCACCCCAAGCTCGCTCCTGTGATGGACTACAATCTCACGTTTAGTTTACTAATTTGTATTGAGGCTGTAGTCCATCACAGGAGCAAGCTTGGAGCAGTGGCTACTTTACAACACACACAGGGACCATGGGGAACAAAAGTAGCCCCCCTACGGAAGGAAGGACAGTGTCAGCATGAATTCAGAGATGATTTGAGGATTTACAGCCAAGTACTGAAGAAAAAAGGTCCAGTATTGTTAATAGTTAAAGTATTTGAATGCTTTTAAAAGATTTAACTACTGAGTTTAGTGTCACTTTAAGGTAAATAGGCAGAAATTATTGAAATGATTTTGTTGCTTTTTTCTGGTGCCCATGCATTGGTGTTTAGTAGAAGCAAGTGGATCTGAAAGTGTTTTCTGTTTAAGTAGACTCAAAGGTATCACATTCATTTGTGCATCTGGGAATAGTTAAAATTGCATGTCTTTACCTATTTTCCTAATGCAATCTCTTTGATAACTTGATTGGACTGTTCTTTGTTGATTACATTGGCAAAGGTAGATTGTTTACAATTTCAAATGATAAGCCACATTAATCAATTGTAGAAGCTGCACCAATATCCTACACAACTGTGGAAAGACATGTCTTACCGAAGTGTTTGGTTTTGTTTCTATTTGTGACACATATCCCTTTTGCAGAACTTTTTTGCCACATGGGTGAGCTGCCATGGTTTTTGCTTTGGCTGTATCTAATTGCGCCTGTCAGTGAGTTTGAAAACCAATGCATGGGCACCAGAAAAAAGCAACAAAATCATTTCAATCAGTGAGTTTGAAGCTTCCCTATTTCATACACTTTGTTACTTAGCCATGAGTCTTAATTGTGCCTTAATCAACAATTAAAAATGAAAATAAAATAGTAAGGCCCCTTTCACACGGGCTGATCAGGAGGGGATCTGTGCACTGATCCTCACCCGATCGGAGCAGTACAGATCGAATGTTACCGCTGTGTCTTGTGATGGAGGAAATAACTAAAACTGCCGGACCTCATGTTGGTCTATTGGGAGTCAGATGTGAATGGACAGGTCAGATTACCCCTGATCCGGCACAATCAAAGAGATTGCATTAGGAAAATAGGTAAAGACATGCAATTTTAACTATTCCCAGATGCACAAATGAATGTGATACCTTTGAGTCTACTTAAACAGAAAACACTTTCAGATCCACTTGCTTCTACTAAACACCAATGCATGGGCACCAGAAAAAAGCAACAAAATCATTTCAATCAGTGAGTTTGAAGCTTCCCTATTTCATACACTTTATGTTACTTAGCCATGAGTCTTAATTGTGCCTTAGCCGTCTCATGGGTTCTTGCAATATCAATTGTTTTACTTAGAGTAAGATCAAAAACTTGAATTATTAATTTCTCTTGGTCTCTGGAAGAGTTTGTTCCAAATACAATCCTGTCAGGAGTAATTTCATCACTATTAGCAAACACTTTGGTCCGCCCAGAGTTTATCACAAAGTGGGCAGATGGTTCATCTAAAGGGACTCTTATCATTGCCCATGGAAAGTATTTTTTTCTGACTGGACTGGAACGCAGGCATTGATGTGCCATGATTCACTTGCAACATTAAAGTGAGCCGTCGCAATGCGATCCAGTGCGTTCCGGCCAGAATCGGGCCAGAACGCACTGTGTCTAGTGTGAAGGGCCCTCAGCCTTCCATAGATTTGTACAGGTTGAGCGGAGCTGATCACACAAACCTGGGCATACCTGCCAGAGATATTGGCTGATCCCAGTGGTGTATGCCCCTATTCACCTGTGTGCATGAGTCCTTACAGAACTAAGAAAAAAACAAATAAAGTAACCTTTTACCCTTTCACTTCCAACAGCATATGTCATATATCGCTGGGCCCTTTTAAACAGACTCCCGGCGGCCATAGCTCTATAGCCACCCGAACATTTGTATGTAAACAGTCATTGCTGGCTGTAAAAACTTTTTACAGGCTGTAAACGGACCCAGATGCCCATCTGAAAAACTGACAGGCACACCCGATCAGACCACCTGTGTAAAAAGGGTCTAAGGCAAGCAACTGTTTGCTAGTGTAGCCAAACTGATGTTTAGTGATATAAAATATTTTCTTTTTGTGTTCTGTAGGAGGCGTTATGATTTTTTTTGGTCTTGAATATGGAAATGGAAAAAAGTTTTTACATTATTCTTAGGATTGAGATATTGCTTTATATTTTGTCCTGAAATCTAACAGGTCTATTCACTAAAGGGTGAAGAGTTTGGAGAAGACAGAAGAGGTGAATAATCTAGGCCAAATCACCCACATTTTTTAAATATATTCTGCACTGACTCCCAGGGGCGGAAGAGAGAGAGGGAGAGGCGTCTTTTATACACAAGGTTTTTTTTAATTCATTTTTTTGCACATATTATTTTTAGTTTTTCTACTTTACACACAACTTCAGTCTTGGCACTTAATATACCAGGATTGCTATGCACCCCCATAAAATTTTTGTATTCGTATCTTTTTCACATGAGAGAAAAACTTTGATCACACATTAAATGTGTCCCTTTTTTGAACACAAAGTCCCTCATACTCACTGTTTATTCACTTAAAAGAGAATTATTTTCATTCATTCTCCTAGTTGGAGCCCACGTGTGACAATGAAACTTTCACATGTCGGCTCTATTGATTGGATAGTGAGTGAACATATACCGTCGCTCGCTCACTTTTTGATCATCTCCCGGCCACAGGGATTCTCCCCCCCCCCCCCTTCTCCGATCCTCCAGCGCTGACTGGAGGAATGGACTGTGGAGGGGGTGGGCACAGCTGGCTCTAGATAGGCAGAGCCCACTGTCAATCAGCTAGCTGGGTGGATCTTGACAGCATTGTCGAGATCCGTCCCAGCTGCGGCACTCTGAGTATATAGCTTGCTATATACTGAGCTTTGGGTCATGGAAGGACGTTTGTATATGTCCTGCCCTGACCCTTAAGAGAACTTCTTTAAGGAGCAGAGCCTTATCTATATCTGAGGGAACAGAATCGAATCTCTAATAAGCGCTGATGCCTCCACTCAGTCGGGGGTTGTGGATAACAAGAGCAATAACAATTGAGAAATGTATCAGCCACAATAGACAGTAATCCACATGGTATTGTATTCGAAAGTCCATATACTAAACAAGTAACATCCAGTGAGTTATAAGACTTAGGGCCCATTCACAGCAGATGCTGCGCTAATCGCAAAGCATCTGGTGTACGGTGCCCTGGCACAGTATTGAAGTGCTGATCCCAGCGCATCGCACTATGTACTTCTTTTTTTTTTTTGTTAGAACTTTATTGAAATGTCACCAGGCCCACAGGCCCACATATAGAGGGGAATTTATCAAAACTGGAGCAGACAAAAACTGGAGCAGCCATGCACTGCAACCAATCAGCTTCTCTCTTTCATTTTCAAGTCTTAACTGAACAAACTGAAGAGAGAAGCTGATTGGTTGCCATGGGTAACTGCTCCAGATTTGGGCTCTCCAAAGTGTTACATTAACCTTTTTATTGCTATTTTAACCTGTGTGTGTCTGTAACCAGGCCAAACATTCGAGGGTGTGTAAACTTTTGATCAGGGCCATTTGGTTGATTTCTGTTATCATTCTGATTTAAACAGGGGGCCAACAACTATGTGATAATACATATCTTCATATGTTCACTATCCTTAAATAAAAAACAGTTTTTTTGCATATTTTTATATTTTCAATATCAAAGCCAACATTTCATGATTTCTGCCAGAGTAGGCAAACTTTTGAGCACAACTGTACATCATGTAAAACTAGTAAGCTCGTATAAATGTCTGTAATAAATACATTCCCAGAGACTTGTACTTCTAATCATTTAGATTTCAAAATATATTTTCTGGTTCACAGAGCAAAAAGAGGTTCTTAAAATGAAGCATATTCCAAAAAGTATTTAAAGGAGTTGTAAAGTCCCAGTGTATACTATCCTGTTATAACATCAGCATTGTAATAGGAATACATACGAGAGTTGTTTTTGATAATGAAATCAAAGCTTACTTGAAAAAAAAATCCTTGTATGTAGTGAGTGCTGCCTTCCATCTGTCCATCACTTTAACAACTTTCTGGATTCCCAGCGTGCTTTGCATCTCTGTCCCTGCTGATTGATGCAATCTTAGTAAAATAGTAGGTGAGGTTGAATAAAGACACAGGTCCATCGGGTTCTTGATTTCTCAAGACTACATATCTCATCATGCATTCGTTCTAGTATGCAATGAGGTTGTAACATTGTTCAGAAGGCATCAATATGGTTATTAGACGTGGGATAGAACTTATGGAAATTGAATATAGAAATATCATATTTTTTGTTTTTGATTATATTTTCCCTTTCTGAAGAAGCCAAAACAATAAATATACAACACATGAAGCTCAATGTAAGATGTTTTTCAAAAGGATAACTATTTTACTTTTAGACATGTGACTGTAATTTTCAAATCTCATTGGACTTGCAAAAAAATAATTAATTTGTTTAAAATTAGGATCTATATCCTGGTGTATTAGTTTTGAGAATTAATCCTTTACTGCTCAGTTGTCCTGTTAAACCGTTTATAGAAACCGAAACAGCCAAAAGATGGTCATGATACACTTTTGTGATGTACAAGAATATGGTGTTGAAAGTTGCAGTGTGCAAGGTTGCTCCATATAGTGCCTGATGCCTCTAAGAATCAGAGTTTACAATGAGGAGTCAATTCTGGGTGGGTTGAATCACTGTAATAAGTCTGGAGCTCGAACAATAGGTTACATGGTAGACATTCCATGTTGATGGGCTCCGCAAGGTAGGGTGACCAGTTCTCCATATAAAGGTGAATATAAACAGGAATACACCTGTCTAAGGTGGGCAGCACATTCACTATAGATGACAACATAAAAGACAACATTTCTTATGAAGCCATGTTCATGATCATATAAGACAGAATAGTCTGAAAACAATGTGTGACAACATGTGAGGTGTGTAGATATGTAGCACAAGTGGGTTATTATTCACAATTATGCCAGCACAGACCATGCTCCTTTCATCATATCTGCAAATTGATGCCTGGCGCTATTTTCATGTGTTCTATTGTTATTTTTTTAAAGTCAGGTTTTTCATAGCTGCAAATGTTTATTGTTATAGTGTAGTACTCACCCCCGAACGAGCTGCCAGAATAACCCAAGTCATCACTAGTTGCCTAGGGCTTTTGGTCTTCAGCTGCCCCACAAAGCTGATATCCACTCCAGAAGTACAGTACAATGCTGAATAACTGTTATTAACATCTTCACACTGGGGAGAGAGAGTGTAGGGTTTCTTAGACATCCAGGGTAGTATAGACATAGACTCCGGACTCACCAGTCCCTTCTAGCAATTCAATGTAGATACACTTGTAGCATAATCGAATAGGTATTGAAGCAATACTGAACTACAATTTCAATACAAATTAGTAAACTAAACGTTAGATTGTAGTCCATCACAGGAGTGATCTTGGAGTGGTGGCTACCTTACAACACACACAGGGACCATGGGAATAAAATTAGCTTACCTCCAGAAGGAAGGACAGTGTCGGCACCAATTCAGAGATTATTTGAGGATCTACAGCTGAGTGATACTGAAATAAGATACATTTTCGTTAATAGTTAAGGTACTTGAATGCATTTTTAAGGTTTAACTCCTGAATTTAGTGTCACTCTAAGTGTATATTTGCAAATTTGTGAAGCATAGGTTTATTCATATAGAATAATGTAATGTCAGCTTTTAAACAAGTAATAAAAACACATTGTGAAAAAGTGGGAAAACGGCTCATATAATTTTAGTGTTGATAATTTACAACGCACATGCTGTTTACCCATGGGATTTTGCATGGTAGGTTTAGCTGATGATGTGCACTGTTTATGACTGTGGATTAATTTGAAACTTCCTTATCATCTTACAGCTTCATCTGCGATGTTCGCATTCATTCATAATTGTGTTGATTATTCTGGGTATATATATGAATGAAAAAGGACCTTAATTTAAATCAGTGACGCATTTTACCAACATCCATAGCAAAGAAAAATAATTGCAACATTGGAACGAAATCATTTCTATCCAAAATTAGGGGATGTGCTTACAAATGGTCCTACCATCTGTGCATTACTATGTATGCAGTGCATGGTAGTAAATGCAAATAAGATTCTGGTTCGCCCACTGTATACAAGAACAGAAATGCATGCCACTCAGGAAACAGTGTGCTTATATGAAAAATTGACTATGTTCAGGTTGTGTATATATTTTCTTAAGAAGTATTTAAAAATCATAGGCAATAAGCACTATAGAACAAAAGACAAATCTTGTCCAGTTTTGTGTTAATATACAACATCAGATGATGTGTATTGACACACAGTTTATAGCTTTTGTATGCTTACGGCTCTTTTAATGGAGTGAATCTCCACAGTGGGGACAGAGACGGCAATTAAAAACCGAAAAAGGAGTTTCAATTTCAAGTCTACACTCAAAAAAAAAAAAAGTATTTTGTTTTAGATTTACTCTCATATTAGCAAGTGTGAATTGGCTCTGGGTAAGATAGTTAGGGAATAGGGGAACATGGTATTATTAAAATAATATATCAGTGACAGCATTGCTAATAAGGGACAATTAGCAATATGCACAATCTAAAATCCACATAAACATCATCAAACTTACAAGGCATCCACTGTACTATTTTTAACACGCCTGCACTGATGTTTTAAAATAGCATGTTAATTCAGTAAGTTGCCGTTGCTATTAAATGTTCTGTATGTTTAGAGTAAAATTACAGGATATTTTGCACAACAAAATATTATACACTTTAAGAAAAAAAATTATGAATCCTTTCAGTGGCGCTACCCCCGCACTGCAAGGGTCAACTGCTTGTTTTCATCTAGGGACTAAAATAAAAAAGTTATACTCGCCCGAACCTCGAAGCCGGCCAGCTGTCACAGCGCTCCCTCCAGCCTCTATTCTCGTCCGCTGCAGCGATTGATACGTTCCTCTGCGTCCTATACAATGTTAATAAAATTTAATCAGAAGAACTTGTCTAACAACAAGCTGGTGGCTTGGAGGATTAGGGGAGTATAACTTTTTTTATGTTAGTCCTTAGATGAAAACAAGCAGTTAACCGTTGCAGTTTGGGGTAGCCCCGCTGAAAGGGTTAATGTTTTTTCTCCCCAGAGTGGTTCTTTAATTGTTTTCCGCTGTCTATGAGCAAACAGTTGAGGTCCAATCTAGAGGGATACCCACTTGTTTTCCCAAAAACCCATTATGGGCCAAGTCTACGCTTTGCAGTTTGCATTTGCAGTGCAAATCCCATTTCAGGTTACAACACGCTCACCTCCTGCTAGTATTTTGTTTTGTCTGTGCAGCCCCACTATCGTGTAAGCATATAAAAGCCATGAAATAAAAGTATCTAAAATACTGCTTGGTATTTATACTTTTGTTTACTTTCCTGGCCACATGATCTATAGCAGTGGTTCTCAACCTGTATAACCTCAGGACCCACATTTTTCTTTGGTCAATAAGTCGCGACCCAAGTCATACTGCAATGGAACGCACTGCATTAGGGTGCCACGCGTTCTAGTGCAGGCGTACAGACTGCGGGTGGGTGTGTGCGCTTGTGGTACCATTCAAATGAATATCAACGCAACACACCTCCCGCATCACAATGAATGGTAGATGCGATTGTGCCCCATGTAAATCGCACGGTACTATAGGATTAATGCACTGTACTAGTGTAAATGGGTCCTCAAAAACACTGAGATACATGCACAACCACAGACACATTCTCCCACACACTCCAAAAAATTAAGTAATGCATGTATGGATGGAGCTCTCTCACGACCATAGCCCCATCCCATCTCAAGCTGACGCTCGACCCTGGGCAGCCTATTTTGGATGGCTGCTTGGCGAAAGAATGGACAGTGCTGCGCTAGGGGGAGGCTGAAGAGCATCTCACCTAGAAAAGTGGAAGCCATGCGGCGACCCACTGAAAATGGGGTCGCGACCCACTTTTGGGTCACGACCCACCAGTTGAGAACCAAGGATCTATAGGAACTGGCAAACTGCCTAACCCTTTAGTGGCATATATCAATGTAAATTAGATTATATTTATATATGCCTGCAATGTATCATACTCTATAAATATGAATGTACTTTGGTATTGGTATTTTTTATGATTTCTTAAGATGTGTGTGAAGGTTCTCATTGATCCAGGTCTTCTTATAGCTAGTAGAAGTTAGTCATTTTCAACTGAACTTGTGTAAAATTAATGATGTTTCGCCACTCCTCCAAGTCCCAGTCATCATGGCACCAAGGCAATTGGATCATTAAATTGTTGGTTATGTGTTTAGATGAAGCACTGAGATCTTGAGGCATGCTAAATTAAGTTTTACTTGCTGATAAGGAAGTTACATCAGAATACAGCATTATAGATCATAGGGAAGGAAACATAAATACAAATAGAACTTCCTGTACCTCATAGATAAGTAAGCACTAGAGAAAATTAACATTACAGTATAGCACCATCTACTGATCAAAAGACAATATTACATCTCTGAATGTCAGTAATACAATCAGTACACATAAGCATAGGTTGTTGTATTACAGCTGATTCTGCAGGAAACTAAGACTTTCAAACATCAAGAAGCAGATTCCATTGTAAGTGATTTTATTAGCATTTGATATAGCTTAAAAACATTTTGACTTTCATATCACTTTAAAAAACCTTTGATAGTGGGATGGATTTAGCCATGTTGTTTTAGTTTCAGCATTTGGACTGTTTGTAACCAGAGCAGCCTGAACACTGTTTTTGGTTAGAGAATGAACACAAAAACATATCCTTGTTCTGTAATATTAGTAGTAGCTTGGTCATGTATTTGTATAAATCTTGTAGAACTAATGTTTTAGCAGACTTGTTGTCTAAAAAGGAAATGTCCTTCACATGTTAACTCTAGGCTCTCAGCCTTAGTTTGGAGTAACAAACGTGACATTTTCTATTGACAAACCTACTTTTCAGATGCACAGAGTAGGACGGTGTCTCTAAGATGCTTAATAATGTAATAATGTGGCCTTGTGGCTTTACCTTGGCAGGCAATATAATGTCCTTTGGAGGATTTGCAGGAAATTGTCAATTTGCTCCCCCAAAAAATGTTAAACGCAAGGGCTTTTAAAGATAGCCACAACGATTTGACATCCCACATCAAGTTTATTGAACGTACTTCATATCCGATATTTCTAGTCCCCAATCCAAGAATTATGGTTTATTATCTTTGTTTAACATTTATATTCCTGAGCGGACAAGATTATTGTCATTTGGAGAGTCTCTATGGAAGTTAAATCTCCCATCTTGCTTGTGGCTTTATTATTTACATATTACAACTAGCTTTCGTATACAGAATATTTGGCTAGGGTACCTTCTACACTTAACACTGCTATTCCAGATCACTAAACATTTGGTTTGTTATTGGGTAAATAAAATATATCAGTCTGCATTTCACAGAGGTATCAGTCAAGATGTACCTGGACTACTTTAGCACAAAGAAACTACAGACCACTATAAATGAAGACACTGACGCTCTGTGAATACATTGGAACATGGTTCCATATTTAAAGTAATACATTTTACACATTTGTGGATTGCCTACTTTAAGAATCTGCACAGTTAACACAATCCTAAAATAATTATAATGTGGACAATTTCTTGTAGATCCAGCATCTTGAGCAGTTTAGGTACTCCACTAACTTTTAAAAATGTTTTGTATAACCTGATTCTGAATCACCATAACTTTCTTGGATGTATGTATCTTTTAAAGTAAAGGTGTTTTAGTAAACCTTTTAATTGTGAAGCTGTTCCTGACTTATCTATCCTGGTCAACCATCATGTGAGATGTTATCCATTTGGTTTAGCCACACCATGTTCAGATCTGCTTAATAACAGTTAAAGGGGCTCTAAACTCAGGAATTAAACCTTAAAAATGCATTCAGGTACCTTAACTATTAACAAACTGGACCTTACATGTGCATCACTTGGCTGTAGATCCTCAGATCATCTCTGAGTTCATTCTGACACTATCCTTCCTTCTGGTCCCTGTGTGTGTTCTAAAGTAGCCACTGTTCCAAGCTCCTGTGATGGACTACAATCTCACGTTTAGATTAATAATTTGTATTGAGATTGTAGATATACACAGGTGACTGGGAAAAAAACCTGTCCATTCTTGTAACAACAGCCAACGGACTAGCTACCACCACATCAGTTGTTCCTTATTGATGTAGAATAAGTTGGGCATGCATACAACCAACAATTCTAAAATCTTTTGGGAATGATTAGTTGTAGGAATATTTTAGTATATTAGGGTATTTCTGCAACCAATCTCATGTGAATTGCTGGTTGCTTTTTCCACTTTACTAACTTGCTATCAATACAACAGCTTCAGTAATTTACTGGAGAACAGTGTATAGACAGCAGCGTTGTGACAGCACAAGATAGTGGATGAGTGCACTCAGTGCAGCAGGGAAATGGTGCAGATGTCTGTGCAGTACTGACAGAACGCTTTGCTGTAGTGCTGACAGTACAGTTCATCCACAGGTGCTGGATAATGCAGGCATTGCACTGAACTGAGGCTTACCCGCTAGACACCCACATACCGTGACAACAGTCACTCAGTAATAAAACATGCATTGACTACAGATGTTGAATCTTTAGGATCTAGCGTGCTGTGTTCAGCAGGTTTGTCTAAACACCAGCATATGGCTACTTCTGTTCAGTATAGGTATTGCAGAAGAGGAGTAGTGAGCACTGCAGAAAACTTCTGCCTGCTTAGCTGCAGCCAGTTGGATGATTTTGTCAATGCTGTGTTCTATGGGTGACAAGCAGTTCTGCTGATCAGCCACTTCTACGTTAAACCAAGCTGTGCCTTGAAAGCTGCATTACACAGCAGGCATTGCTTAAGAAGGCTGCAAGTCGGAGCAGATTCAAGTAAACACTTGTGCACTGCGAGAATTTATTTACATGTCATTAAGCATCATCAAGGACTGCAGTAAATTACTTAATCCTGGGTGGACGAAGAGTGCAGTGAGTATATGAAATAAATGTACTATTTTATGGATAAAATCATGAACATAGCATAATGCAGATTTCGCTTCAAACGTTTACATGGAAGCTACCATTACTGACATTTCCTTCTAAAAATGCTATTCTTCTGGCTGTTATGCGTATCCAGTGGCTTCAGTGCTTTTCATTCCACTAAGTTCTGACTTTATTCTGATTTTCCTGTTCTGCATGTTCCTTCGGGTTCAGCACCTCTGAAACCAGAAACAGCCAATCAACCAGCATTTTCAGAAAGAGGTCAGCAATTGCAGCCTTTTTACAGCTTTGATTTGAGCAAGAGTGAAGTTTCATTTCTAACTAGGCAAAATAGCAACTTTTACTACTGCTATTATGATGATTATTATATAGGATTTATAGAGTGCCAACAGTTTTGCACAATTGGTGGCTGACTAAATACTTTTTTGCCCCACTGTATATATATATATATACTGCCCCACTGTATAAATAGTCCTCTAGTCCACTAGTCCACTAGACCTCTAGTCCTCTAGTCCACTATTGCCCCACAATATATATTGCCCCACTGTATAAATATAAAGATAGTTAAAAACTCATTTAGTTTGGAGAGAATTTGCTTTTTATTTTACCCTCTATCACTTTTTGTTGCTTCTCCTTTTAATGATACTTTTGTCTCCAGTACACTTGTACATAAGTGTGCAGAAATGAGCACCCCAGATTGTAGTGAATCATCATAACAATTCACACTGACTTCTTATCTTTGTACAAATGTAATTTGTTTGCTACTTTTTTATATTGTGTTAAAAAAATGTAAGTCATGTTATTTTATGTTATACAAGGCAGCATGATAATCAACTATGTAAATAGTATGTATGTCTTGATGCTTCGTGTCCCCACAAGTTTAACTATCTGTTGTGTTCAACCCAAAATGGTTACGTTTTTATACCTTTTTTTTGGATGGAGGAATTATTGACACTATTAAAAATTAAATTCTAAATTGAAAACGTAGCCAAAGATATTTAAATTAAACGTGTACCTGCTGAAGGTTTCTGTCTTTTTATTTTAATCTGGGTTCATCTGTTGGCCTGCACACTGCTCAAAATCACACTGCTGTGTGAAAACCTCTCCCCAGACATGTGAATGTGCTGGTCAGGAATACACAACATTTCCTGTCACAGGCTACTTACCCAGAGAAAAAGAGGCGGCACCTCTGTTCAGCAGCTTAGGAAGAAGTTTGATAAATTAACACTAAACGCAGGAGTTAAATCTTCAAAATGCATTCAAATACCTTAACTATTAAAAGAGAACTATGAAGTGAGTGCTTTTCACTCACCTCATAGTTCTAGCCGACCTGTGACAATGAGACTGTCACAAGTCGGCTCAGTAGATCGGGAGATGAGCGAACACATACCGGCGTTCGCTCACCTCTCAATCCTGTCACGGCTCTCTGTATACTGCTCTCCCGAGCACCTCCTTGAGGAGCAGCGGCCGCTCCATTCACAGAGCCGCGTCGGATGCGGAGGGCGGGCGGCTGGCCGGGTGCAGGTGGCAGCGGCCCTTCGCGATGGCATCAGAGAGGCCCGGGGGGCAATTGCCACCCTGCCCCCCGGCCCAGTCCGCCCCTGCTGCGGTATACTGCGGCGTCTCAGTATACCGCGATCTGTAGCTCGCCGTATACTGGGCTTAGGGTAATGGGAGGACGCTAGTTTGTGTCCTCCCGTTACCCTAAGGAGTACTATGGGGAAAAGCCTTAACCCCATAGTCCTCCTTTAACAAAATGTATCTTATTCGTGTATCACTCAGTTGTAGATCCTCAAATCCTCTCTGAATTGGTGCTGACACTATCCTTCCTTCTGGATGGTGACTACTTTTGTTCCCCATGGTCTGTGTGTGTGTGTTGTAAAGTAGCCACAGCTTCGAGCTCGCTCCTGTGATGACTGCAGTCTCATGTTTAGTTTATTAATTTGTAGTCCATCATGGGGAGAGGTTCACACAGATCAACCCCAACAATGAACTTGTCCTATTTGTTCACTTTTGGTCTGTTAAAGTGACACTAAACTCAGGAGTTAAATCTTAAAAATGCATTCAAGTACCTTAACTAAATGTAACTTATTTGTGTATCACTCGGCTGTAGATCCCCAAATCATCTCTGAATTGGTGCTGACACTGTCCTTCCTTCTGGAGGGTGGCTACTTTTGTTCCCCATGGTCCCTGCATGTGTTGTAAAGTAGCCAACACCCTAAGCTCACTCCTGTGATGTACTACAATCTCATGTTTAGTTTACTAATTTAGATTGAGATTGTAATACACTCACCACCATACTCATTAAACTGTGTTGTACATTAAATACCCTTTACTGCTGAGCATTACATGCTTATGGCATTAACACTGTATGTTACAGACTCCTGACCACTGCAGTCTGTACATGATATACTCCTGCACTCAATATGCAATACTGTAATTACACACTCCTGACCACAGCATTTATTGGCTCAACAGTTGCTGGTTGCCAAGTAAACCCTGACTATTTTAATGGAGTTCTCCGGCAATATCGGACAATTCTGTGTGCAGAAAAGCATATATAGGAAGAGTTTTGGTTTCTAAAGCATATATGACAAACCAACATATTTTTATCTAGGTTTAGATAAAGTGGGGAAAGATTAGAACTCCTGATAGGTTTTTAGTGGGCTCCACTAGGGAGATTTACCCCTGCTTACTGTCCTGCTGACAACAAGTTCACTAGACAGAAAGTGAGGGAAAATCTGCAACAGGGAGATAGGCAAAAATGAAAAACCCACTGAGACGCTAACATTTCCCTGCGCTAATAAGCAGAAAAAAAAGGGTTTTTATTTCTATCTGCGGTGCTGTTGCAGATTTACCCTCACTTCCTGTCTGGTAAAATGTTGTCGACAGGAAGTGCGGGAGTATCTGTAACAAATCCCAAGATAGCAGTAAGAACCTTACGGGGGCTTCCGTCCTTTCTCACTTTATCCAAAACAAATATTTACAAATTTTGTCTGGACATACACTTTAACAATGATTGTGCTGAGGTTTATGTTTGTCTGTGAGACTCTCACTTCTGGGCCAGTAAATAAAGCATATTTTGTGACCACAAAGACGGTGCCTCTGTGTACTGTGTAAACAGTGAGTAGGCCCAGGTTCTGTGTATACAGTGAGTAGTGCCCCTTGAAGCCCCTCCCACCACTCTCTGCAGCTTGCATGGCCTAGAATCAATTGTTTTAAAAGAGGTTAAAAAAAACCTAGTTGGATGCCCTATTCCGCACAAGATTTCAATGTGTATTTCCACATTACACAGACACAAACTGCAAGCTGCAACTGAGTATACAGGAAAAAAAGAAGTATAAATATATATGAGATACTAGTATTTGTGAATATCATGAAGGACAGGACTGCGGAGCGTGGACACTTAAACAGTTTTGCAGTCTTTATCTAGGATATCTGCTCTATTGGCAACCCAGAAGGCACACTTAGCAGATCCAAGTCATAGAGGTGCTTCATATCATCAAGCCTGGGAAATAACACATTCAGGACATTTGGAACTAATGTTGATTCACTTGCTTATTTACTTTGTCCACAAACTAAGCTGTGCAACCAACAAATGCTTTGTGTACATTTGAAATAGATAACTTTATGAAAACATTTATGGAGATAATATTTTTGTATTTCTATTGCTATTTACCAAACATGCAATTTGATGAAAAAATACAGAAATATTATAGTAAAAGTAATGTACAATTAGAAATCACACAACTACAAAAACCAAACAATAAATAAATGCCACCCTGGTGTGCCTACTGTCTTCCTCAGGGTGCCTCGTAATTTGTGTCGAAGCTGGACTGTAATGCAACGGGGAAATGAAGACTGAGGTGAAAAAGGCTTCTGATGTGAAATGGGGGGGCTCTGATATGAAAGAGGGGCTTCTGATGTGAAAGGGGGGGAACTCTGATATGAAAGAGGGGCTTCTGATGTAAAAGGGGGGCTCCTTATGTGAAGGGGCACTTCTATGTGAAGGGGAAAATCTACAACATTTCAGACTGGGGTGCCTCGAGATTTTGTATACTTTTAAAGGGTGCCGTGACTAAAAAAGATTGAGAAAAACTGAAATACACTGTAAGTTTGTATGAATGTACTGTGCTTAGCTTAAAAGGAACTTCATGTAAATACTCTTTATCATCATGTCTTGAAGTGTGGAACTGATCTCTGGAAGCTGTGTCTAGAAAAAGGCAGGTAGAGGGCTAAGAACTAGTGACCAGTATTGCCTGTGGTCTTCCTGCAGCCGATCTATTCTCGTTTCTGACTTACCATGCCCCGTTCTGCATTATGTCTCTGTAGGGAGGCGGCCGTCTTGGTAGAGGCAGGGCTTTGCTTCTTCTAATCAGAGCCTTCAGCAAGGAGAATCATGAGCAGCACATAGTGATATCTCCACATCTCACCCCAAATCTCCTGGGACTAGCAGTCAGAAGCAGCGTGCCTTATATCTCACACTGCAGATATGCAGCTACATAAGAGGATTGCCGGGCCACACTCGCATATGCACTGCTTTTTTAAATTCCGGAGGAATTCCAGACAAAGTACATGTTCCAGGGTTCTGGTACAATTAACATTTCTAGATGTTTCCTTTAACATAGCAATTCACTTTTGAGTTCAGATCCAATTTAACTATGCAGTCAATTAGTAAAACTTTCATCAGCATACATTTTATAGCAGATTCACCACTGTGACATTCACAGACCATTTGCTGATTTCAAACAATGAATGATTAGTCACTGGTGCAGTAAGCTGCTTTAACCACAACCAGAAAATATGTTGCATCAGCCAAAACTCTAAAGCGCCCTCTGCTCAAGTGCTCTGTTTTCCTTTGTTTGCGCTCTCCCCTCAATAACGTGGCAGTGACATTTTTAAATAAAACCATCCTGTTTTCATTGCATATCTTCAATTAGACCCAGTGATGTCATCACTGGGTCTCTGTGTTTCTCGATGCATTACAGGTAGATCATGGCTGGTGGGAGCGGCCAGCAGAGTGCTTTACATAGCTTCCTGAAACCATCACAGCACTCTTGGGAGGAGTTATGCAAATACCAAAATGCCTTGATAGGTTGATGTCAATCTGGAGGAGTGATCGTTCCTAGGCAGTCAGTATTTGCATGCAGACTGCTCTAGGTAATGCCCACATGTGATGCTGAGCCTCCGCGACTGAACACAAATTAATGGATAAATTGCACAAATGTTAAAGATTTGGTAATAAACACACCTTTTTTTTAACTGTAATATTTTAGAATCCAGCACAGCACCAATCCTTCATCTGATTTCCTCTGCTACAAAAGCCCTCATTCTTATTCTCAACCTTCAGTTGAGCAGTAAGAGGGATCCCAGCAGCATACTGGCTTTGGAAGAGTTACCCTTTCTTCAGGGCTCTTCCTGACACAGTGCTGAAGAGAATTGATGCCTAGTACCAACTTGCCATAGGGGCTACCAGCTTCATGACTGGAATGCCACTCTGTTATACACTTACAAAATATAGTAGATGTGGCTCTATTGAATAGCGCTAAGGAACTGATATATCTACTGTTTTTATAACCTTATCTAGTTAAAGAACAACTTTGGGGAAAAAGATATTAACCCGTGCAGTGGGGCTACCCACACACTGCAAGGGTTAACTGCTTCTTTTATTCTAGGGACAAAAATCAAAAAAGTTATACTCACACGATCCTCTGAGTCAGTGTGCTTTTAAACCAGTCCTTCCAGTATCTCTCCCTCTCTGATCCAGCGATCTAAGGTCCGTGGGTCATCATTTTCTGTACACAGTGCATAGGGCGTGAGGACGCCGGGGACATACTGGAGCGTAGGAGGAGCGCTATCACAGCTGGCTGTCGCCAAGAATTGGGTGCCTATAACTTTGTTATTTTAGCACCTAGACGAAAGCGAGTTGTTAATCCAGCCCCACTGCAAGACTGAATAAATTTTTTCCTGAAGTTGTTCTTTAATGTCTCCTCTTCTTTCTACCCTATTTTTAAATTTTTCAAATTTAAAATGTCAAATGTTTAAATGTTATTGGTGGCATATTGCTGAGTAATGGGCTAATTGGATTCTACCTAGTTTTATTTTGAAAGCGCTCTTATAATAAGAGGTCAAGTTGTACATGGAAGACACTTTAAACAAAGCGTAATGGAATTTCTTTGTCTGAAAAGATTAATGCATTTAAAGGGTAGCCTGTGACACTGCCTATTCACTTCCTGAAAATACTATTGGCAGAGACACTGAAGAGCTAACGCACATACAAAGATCTACAGATTTATGTTAGCTACGTTATACTGAATAAGAATGTCAAGAGAAAATAAGAGCTGGCACTGTACAATCATCCTGCATTTATACATGTTAGAATCTTTCATCTATTTGCGTGTGTGTGTGTGTGTGTGTGTGTGTGTGTGTGTGTGTGTGTGTGTGTGTATATATATATCTATATATACACAGTGTTTCCCCGACAATAACACCTACCCCGAAAGTAAGACCTAAATCCAATTGTCACAGGGACAGAAATTGAGGTGAAAGCTTCTAAACAGGGGCACAGACAGCAAAGCAAACTTTACAGGAGGTAAACCCTTACCTATGCTATCCAAAACAAACAAACAAAAACATTTTGGCTGGAGTTACACTTAAAAAATTTACTTGTTCCAACTTCCATACAACTTCCATACAAGAAGGAAGGTTTGCGGGCAGGGCCGTCTTTAATAGTAATTGGGCCCTGGGCAAGATTTTTCTGATGGGCCCCCACAACCCGCCCGCCTCCATCACCTACCCCCCCAACTTCTCGACCCAGACCCTTGTATCCACCTGCATCACCTTCCCCCAAATAGTAACGAAAAATATATATATTTTAATGCAATAACACAATGGACTTGGGACTCTGCAACGTAATGGACTCGGGACTCTGCAATGCAATGGACTCGGGACTCTGCAAGGCAAGGGACTAGGGACTCTGCAATGCAATGGACTCGGGACTCTGCAATGCAATGGACCCGGGACTCTGCAACGCAATGGTCTCTGCAACGCAATGACTCTAAGTGTACAAAGCAGTACCCATATACCTTGCCGCACTTCTTACCAGATATACCAAAAGTAACGGGTGCTCCTAATGACTCAATGACAGAACTCCAATACCAATACAGATGTCACCAGCACACCATGTTACTGCAAATCCATTTTATTGATAGTTGTCATTCATAAGACAAGCGCTTTCTTGGCTGGGCAGGGTCCCCTTCATCAGGCTCAGAAATTACATTCTATTATGTCCATATAAAAGTTTTGGCACTTTTATGTAATGCTATTTCTGAGCCTGATGAAGGGGACCCTGCCCAGCCCAGAAAGCGCTTGTCGTTTGAATGACAACTATCAATAAAATGGATTTGCAGTAACATGGGATCTTGGTGCCGGTGACATCTGTTTTGGAGTTC
>NW_017306758.1:253572-260691 GCF_000935625.1 Nanorana parkeri | reverse complement strand
ACGGTAACCTGGTAGTAGTGGAGACTGGGGCGGTGCCGGCTATTTGGTCCCAGATTCCCAGATGGTGGAGACGGAGGATGATTTGGGAGGACCTCCCTGATGTCACTTCCTCCCACCTAGTTCCTGCCGCCGAGGAGAAAAACAGAGGGAGGGACTCGACAAGCGACAGTGGAGGCACCAGCAGGGAGCCACAAGTCCGCTGTTAATAATGTGCCCAGGTGTGATTCGGGCTCACACCCGAGCACAGGATTCCAAAACCCGGTGTTCTATCAAAGTTTGTGACTAGGTTGGAATGTGTGACCGGTCACATGGTCACACATTTTAACCTAATCCCATCAAGTTTTTTTTGGCGATGAAATCTGTAACCGACAATAGGTCTCACATTCTACAAAGTTGGATAGAAGTGAGCTGTCCCTGATGTCACTTCCTCCCACTACAGCCGCGGAGGAGAGAAACAGGGGAGGGAGGGAGAGTCGAGGGACAGGAAACAGCGCCACCCGGCGTCCGCCACCCGCCGCAAGATATGCTAGTATGCGGCATTGTACGGTTTGAATTATGTGCCCGGGCGGGAGGTGGGCACAGACCCGGGCACATGATTGCAAACCCGTACTGCCCGAATGAAACCCGTATGGGTGGCAACCCTATGCTCCACTCTCTGGAGCTGCAGACAATGGGCAAGATGAGCACAGCCGATCAGCAGAGGCTCCCTGAATGTAATAACTCTATCTGCTGTATCACCCACCATTTTATACATTTTATATAATACACTATACAATTTCTTTTTTTTACTTCAATATCCCCACATTATGCTTTTTTTTTTTAAATCAAATGCTTTGAATACTAAGAAACAAAACAGGCTTCCTCCAACTGCAATTTCTAAAAAAACTAACATGCCACAAGGTGCACAAGAGCTTGTACAGATAGGCAACATCAGGCAGAGTTACCTTGGGTAGTAGTATCTAAATACAGCCCTGTACCTTGGTGTTATAGTTAAAAATCATAATTTCTCAATTGGGGCTCCTTGGAATCCTGGGGTTCATCTAGAGGCCACAAGGAATACCTTAAACAATTAGCAGTAACAGATTGATATACTGCCTAACAGAGCCTACATAGTTCAAGCATCAGCATTACTCACTGATCAGCAGAGGCTGCTTAATCATCCGACCGCTCGGCTCCTCCTCTCTACGGGCTCCCTCTGTGCGCTTCTGGCCTGTGTGCCCTGCAGATGCTTTGTGCCCTGCCAATCACCTGCCTTGGCTGTCAACATTTGGACACAGTCCCCTGGCTCAGTCCGCCCCTGCCAACAAATGTGGCCTAATTAATGAGTATAAGCATACAATTTAGCTACATGCTAAGAAAATATAACCAGAAATGGTAACGTAGAAAACAAAATACAGTAATAGTACCATAACCAAAGATGTCTGTGAAAACCACCAAAATGATTTATTTTTTATTTATATAATGAATATAAAAAAATCTATGTGATAAAACGATTCTTAATTTATCCAAAAAAACTAAGAAAACGGTTACATGGACATTGTGAATAAAGATCCTTCCACATATACCGCTCCCCATAAATTATCACAGTACAATCTCACAAAAAAATATCTAAAATTTCCAGAAGTCCATTAGCCTGAATTCTTATGGTGGAAGGCTGAGCCCCGTTCTCTCTGTGCATTTCAGAGTGTTATATCCTCAGGAGAACAAGGGAAGGATAATATTGTAAAAATGCCCTTTCAAGCAGTGATATGAGAAGAGAGAAACTGATATGAGAAGAGAGAAACTGACCCAGTAACCCCAATGCAAGAGATAGAGGCACCTGGAATATCTTGAAAGAGCACATGCAATCAAATAAAAATAAGGAGCACATACGGTCAAATTATAGTACATAATTAGTGCTGATAATATTTATGTAGCTCTTAAAGATGCTTGTAGTGTGTCTTGACGAATAGTATGAAGCTGATCGGGTGGCTGCAGACAGAGCTTCCATCTTGCTTCGGAGGAGCTGGACTGAGTTTAGTCCGAACCTACTAAAGATGTGTACCGTACATGATTATAAAGGGCGAAAAAAGACTGAAGTTCATACAGTTTAACCTGTCACAACCCCTGTAGCTTTGGTCTAAAGCAGGGATGTCCAAACTGCGGCCCTCCAGCTGTGGTGGAACTACGAATCCCATGAGGCTTTGCAAGATTCTCACAGCCACAGACATTACTCCTGGAGAGAGATGCTTAATGGGATTTGTAGTTTCACCACAGCTGGAGGGCCGGGGTTTGGACATCCCTGGTCTAGAGGAAGGCAAAAACACACATAAAACACAAGCAAAAGGCATAGCTCTTGCATTATGTTAGTTTTTAATGCGCTGTTTTCCAACATGTTGGTGTGAATGGGCCCTTAATACTTTAATTTTGCTGTTTATAGATTTTTACATGAATTATATTTTTTTTTTACTATTCATATAACATATTTGTTTTACAAATCAACCTTTAATACAGGGTGAACTGCTATGGCCCATTCAGTTTTGTGTACTTTTCAGCTTGAGCTACTAGCTGTGTAAACAGCAAAACAGATAAGTATAGGCTGGGAACAACAGTGCATTCTCTTTAAGGCCCTAGAGTTATGTCTTCTATGTCCTGGGCATTAAGGATTATAGCTAACATTTTTTGATAATAGCACGTTTTATGGTGGGATACACAAATATGTAATGTTTATAGCTGATCGAAAATAAAATATATAAATATAACATTTCTATGAATGTAATACATGCTAATATTTTGACATTTCTTTGAATTTTTGGTTTAAGAATATTTTTTTTATCATTTAACGAATGTTTATATTGTTTTTTCCAGGCACTGAAGAACAATGACAGACACGGTAATTGGAAACTCTTCTAACCGTTGGACGTGCCCTAATGACAGACAAATGACGGGTCTAAGATCTAAGTAAGTGTAGCTGAAATCTTTGATTTTAAGAGTTTGTTTGTATTTTTTGTTTTCTTTTTTTTTAAAGAAAATCCTTTTGGAAGTATTCCAGTGGAAACGGTGACGTTTGAAAAACACAGTAGGGTGCATTTCTGAAAGCATGTACAACACTTTTCTGGTGGTATGGTCCCTTTAAAACAATCTACACCTAATTCATGTGGCAAGCCTTGTGACAGTTTTGGTTGCAGTTCCAACACGTGCAGCAGATTCAGATAGTTCTTATTACTGCCACTTTAAGAACCTGAGATTCCTCATTCAGCTGGTAGCCAGGTGATACCCTAGCTGGTAGCAGAATGTAAACAAAAGAGCCAAGGATGTTGGCTGGCATAATTACCTAAATATAGCCATATATGGGTAATGATGTCATCCAGGATTCCCTTTCCTGTTGTTTACATTCAGCTGTTGGCTGGGTAATCTTCCAGTCAGCTGCTGGATGGCGTCAAAGATGCTCACAGTAATAGTTGGCTGAGCCTGGTGGGGAATTCTGAGAGGCTAGTTCCCCATCATGCCAGGCTACCTTGGGATTGACAGCAGGCAGTGGATCGATTCCAAAGCTAATAGCTATTGGCTATTAAATCTTCCCACTGCTTGCTCTCAATCAGTAGCAGAGCAGATCTAATGAGGAACTAGTCCCTCAGCATCCCAATCAGGCTTCCCCCCCATTGTCATTGTCACTGATTATTAAGGACGCTGTCAGCTACACACCAGAACAGAAATAGAAGTGAAATCTATCAAGGGGGATATTTGTTCAGATGACAACTGTCTAATAGGGTAATTACCTTATTTGCAAAGATTTCCTCTCAACTGTCGTGTCTACAGGACAGGACGTAAATTTTATTGAATAGGACCCAGAAGGTTAAAAAAGAAACCTGGCACAAAAATACATATTGTATATTTTAAATGTTGTTTCTGTTTGTATAACATGCAGCTGTAAGCAAAGGCAAGCTGTATAAATCACAAAAAAACGAACAATGGAATAAACAGTAATAATAAAATGTATTAAATAAATCAGTAATAGCCTCTCATAGAATATCTTAGCTTTGACTGTTCATACATATCAAAACAAAAAGATACACATAATTTGTAGTATATATTTATTAAGAGTAGGACACCTATGAACCTAAATTTACTGAAGATATGGTGGAAGTGACACTAAACTCAGGAGTTAAATCTTAAAAATACATTCAAGTTCCCTAACTATTAACAAAAATGTGTCTTATTTGTGTATCACTCATCTGTAGATCCTCAAATAATCTCTGAATTGGTGCTGACACTGTCCTTCCTTCTGGAGGGGGGCTACTTTTGTTCTCCATGGTCGCAGTGTGTGTTGTAAAGTAGCCACCGCTCCAAGCTCACTCCTGTGATAGACTATACTGTAAGTACAAATTAGCCAAAAAGCCGTGAGATTGTAGTCCATCACAGGAGTGAACTTGCAGTAGTGGCTACTTTACAGCAGACACTGCGACCATGGGCAAGAAAAGTAGCCGCCCCCCAGAAGGAAGGACAGTGTCATCACCAATTCAGAGATGATTTGAGGATCTACAGCCGAGTGATACAGTTACAGTAGTAGTTACAGTACTTAAATGCATTTTTAAGATTTAACTCCTGAGTTTAGTGTCACTTGAAGATTCAGCATTACCTGCTTGGTCTATGTAATACAACATGAAACTAGAACATAGCAAAACAGTGCTAAGTCATGTAATTTTTTTTATTGGAATATTTAAACATTTTAATTGGTGTTTCAAAGGTTTAGATCCACATTTGTTTGTTCCATTTGATGAATGTTTGTTTGCATTATAAGAGTGTATGGGCAAATCTGATGCCAAATAATTGACTAGTGTGTTGAAGGTGAACAGTATAGCTAACACAGGTCAGGCAACACCTGCAGGAACATGTACCATTTATAGCAAAACTCCAGTTTACTAGAGCTGGTGGAAATGGAATGGAAAGCTAGTTACTAGAAGAATGTGAGGGTGCATTTTTCAGGCATTTTTAGGCGCTTCCATTGCAGTCTACGGGGCCAAAAATGCATGATTTTGCACGGAAAACACCCATGTACTTTTACGAGCTACAAGCAACACAGGTGTTCAGGTGTGAATAGGTGTCAATAATGGGATTCTTCATGTTGATCATTGTTGTGCTTTGGGAAACACACAACAAAACCCTTAGGTGTGACTAGTGGAGACTAGTGGAGTGATCTTCACTAGTGAAGTGATCCAAAGCCTTCACAGCTAGAATGGGTTGCAACTCGCAACCTGGATGTCAAGTCTATGTTTTCTCTGCAACCTGCCCAGTCTCAATCTCTAGGATAGTGATTGATAGCATGTATCACTAGAATGGGCCCATACATGGACCCACTGAGCTGACTGCAGTATTTGTGATGTTCAGCGACAGAATTAAGGTATTTACAGGGCAGAAGAAAATTTAAATTTGGGTACACGTTGACTGGTGGTAGGGGTTGGACCAGGGGTACAGATTGTTTTGCTAGCTAGGGATCTGCTTTAAACGAGTTGCCTGAGTTGGTTTGTAGTATTTTTATTTTGAAGGCATGTAGCTGCCAAAATATAGTTGGATTTAAATAACCTTTTAAGGAACAGTAAAGAACACTGATACATTTGTTTTTGGAACAGTAATTTTGTTTGCAGTGCTGGAAATCTAAATGATTTTAGCTGTAATTTGGACTTCTCCAATTAAACATCTCACAGATGCCCTGGGAATAAATTAATTCACTCATTTAATTTTTTTGCAATTTAAATGTGCATATTTTATTAAACAAGAAAATTCTAGGTTATGAATGTTCTCTCAGTTTATCCAAAGCCACAACTAATTACAATCTGACAATTAACATTTGATTAAGACATCATTTTAACGCAGATATGACTTGATAAATCACTCCTATTTAAGTTGAATGCTTTTTCTATATATCCTCAAATCCTTAATTAAATAGATCACTCCTTTTTATTGGCTTTTCGCCATGATTAATAAATGGAATTCTGTGCTGTGCACATTATTTATCATTGGTTAGTTGGAGCAAAAGTGTTCAATATTTCTGTTTTACTGCTGAAATCATCCCAATTCACTAAAATCTCAGTGTAATGACATTAGTTAGCAATTACCCAGATTCAGCAATTACATCATTACTGCATTCTGAGCTCACTCAGTGAGCATGTGAAATATGGAGGCTGCCATTACTGAACTCTCAATATCAAAATATTATTTTCTTGAATGCAATGTTAACCCTCTTGTGTCTGGAAACATGTAATACAACAAGAACGTATGAATTTTTTCTGGCTGATCATCTGGGTTCTTGGTTAACGACTTCTAAATATTTAACCCCTTTTTCTATTGTCCATACCATAGAATGGCGTGGGTTATGCAGTCATTAGACTGAGAATAGTGTAGCTGATAACAGTCAGCACAGGCAGAGTGCACAGATAGTTATAGGTGCACATGATTTCTGACAAGATCAACAGGTATTTTTTTGCACTTATCAAACGGATATAACAAAATATATTTAAGAGTCCATAGGAGACCACATAAAAAAAAATTGTCCGGATTTACATACAATTTTTTAAGTATATCTAAAGCCATCTTTTTTTAGTTTTGGAAACTGGTGAGTTTTAGAACCCCTGCCATGTTTTATTGCTGTTGGTGTTCCCACTAGGGACATTTTTACTTTATCTATTTGTCCCGGTGACCATTATCACCGTGACTGAAAAGAAAGGAAGATCAAATATTTTGAGTTGGCACCAGAACAGGAATAGAAAGAAAATTTGCCAGTGGGGACACTTTAGAGCAGCGGTCTCAAAGTACGGGCCCGCGGCCCAACTACGGCCCGCGAGCCGGTACTAAGTGGCCCGCAGCCAGCTGACAAGTCGGGCACACGATCACGGGCCACGTGCCCGACTTGTGGGAGCAGCTACACGGTCTGTATCTTCGACGGATGCAGACCGCAGAGCTGCTCCTGTCAGCTCCGGCCGGAGCTCTGTCAGTTCTGAGCTCCGGCCGAATGATGGATCATTAGTAAGGTTTAGTGCAGACCTTACTAATGATCACCGCTAGATCACTCGGGAACGACGATGTGCCTCCTCCCTGCACGGATGAAAGCAGGTGAGGGGGCTTGGAAGGAAAGGAGGGAGG
>NW_017306758.1:246486-249603 GCF_000935625.1 Nanorana parkeri | reverse complement strand
GAAAAATTGTATTATGTGTGTGGGGGGGTGTATTATTTTATTTGTGCAGGGGGGTGTATTAGTGTGGGGGGGGGTGTATTTTTCTGTGTGTATATTAGGCCCCATTCACACCTATATTTCAGGTGCGATAAGGGATTCCTGTGTCACAAACTTGCGTTTTCATGCAGCAGGAATCCCTAATCTGGCGTTTACATGCAGCAACTGTCACCCATTCAAGTTAATGATAGGGTGACAGCCGCTGCATGTACACACCTGCACACCGCATGTAATGGTATGTTATATGATTACATGCAGTTACAAAAACAATCACTATCCCTGGATAAACAAGTGTGTAACCACTGATAGTGACAGATTCCTAACTACATGTAATCCTTTCACATATGATTACATGCGGTGTGCAGGCGTGTACATGCAGCAGCTGTCACCCGATCATTAATTTGAATTGGTGGCAGTTGCCGCTTGTAACATATGCAGATATTAACACTGGTACCATATATAGTAGCGGCCCCCACACGACTAAAAAATGTGTCCAGTGGCCCCCGACTAAATTGAGATTGAGACCCCTGCCTTAGAGAGATATCCTTTCACCTGTTGTTTTGTATGGGTACAGAAAAAAGAAATTCTCCCCAATGAGACACCAATGGCAAAAAAGCAAACGGCCTAACCCTTTTAGCTAAAACAAACAAGATAAAGCTTTGTCTTTAGAAACAATTTTAGTCAGAGGGGCAGCACCTCGGCCAGGCAACTAGCAATTTGAAAAGTCAGTCAACAGTGGCGTCCACATACTTGTCACATGAAAGGTTTGCTTAAATATACTGCCTGTAAACAAGTATATTCTTGAAGAGATAACAAATTAATCACTTAAATGACAAAGCCTTTTTGCCCCATCCTTATAGATATTTTTTTTTTGGAACTGGATGTTACACTACACCATTTTTGTTTTGACATATTAAGCTTTCATTTAATAGCAGATTTGGATATATACATTCACTGGCCTCTTTTTAAAGTACACTTTGCTAGTTCCCGGTTGGACCTCCCCCCTTGTCTTCAGAACTGCCTTAATTCTTTGTGGCATAGATTCAACAATGTGCTGGAATCATTCTCCAGAGAGTTTGGTCCATATTGACATGATAGCTTTACACAGTTGCTGCAGAATGTGTCGGCTGCACATGCATGATGGAAATCTACCATTCCACCACATCCCAAGGGTGATCTATTGGATTGAGATCTGGTGACTGTGGAGGCCATTTGAGTACAGTGAACTCATGATCATGTTCAAGAAACCAGTTTCAGATGATTTTAGCTTTGTGACATTGTGAGTTGTCCTGCTGGAAGTAGCCATCATCAGCTCAGTACACTGGGGTTATAAAGGGATGAACATGTTCAGCAACAATACTTAGGTAGGCTGTGTAATTTAAATGATGCTCAGTTGGTACTAAGGGGCCCAAAGTTTGCTAAGAAAATATCCCCCACACCATTACACACAATTACACACACTAAAATGTTGATACATTCTTTTCTTTTGTTTATGCCAAATTGTGACTCAACCATCCGAATGTCGCAGCAGAAATTGAGACTCCTCAGACCAGACAATGTTTTTCCAGTCTTTTATTGTCCAATTTTGATGAGCCCTTGTGATTTGTAGCCTCAGTTTCCTGTTCCTTAGCTAACAGGAGTAGCACCTTGTGTGGTCTCCTGCTGCTGAAGCCCATCTGCTTCAAGGTTCAATGTGTTTTGTGTTCAGAGATGCTCTTCTGCATACCTCGGATGTAACAAGTGGTTATTTAAGTTACTGTTGCCTTTATATCAGCTTGAACCACTCTGGCCATTCACGTCTGACCTATGTCATCAACAAGGCATTTTCGCCCATGGAAGTGCTGCTCATTGCAAATTTTGTCTTTTTGGACCATTCTCTGTAAACCTTAGAGATGGCTGTGCATGAAAATCCCAATAGATCAGCAGTTTCTTTAATACTCAGACCAGCCCGTTTGACACCAACAACCATGCCATGTTTAAAGTCACTTAAATCCCCTTTCTTCCCCATTCCGATGCTCAGTTTGAACTTCAGCAGATCGTCTTGGCCATGTCTAGATTCCTAAATGCATTTAGTTGCTGTCATGTGATTGGCTGATTAGATATTTACGTTAACAAGCAGTCGAACAGGTGTTAAAGTGGCCAGTAAGGATATATTTTTATTTAATTGTTTTTAAAAAAAAGGAAGTAGTACTTAAAAAAAACCAAAAAAACCCAGTAATTTTCCCAAACACAGTTTTTATCGCAGCCTCAGATATTAACCCCAATATATATTTTTTTTAAAGTACTTTCTCCATCTCCCAATGCCCCCGCACAGAAGCGACACCGTGCTGCGCATAGATGAGAAAAGAGCGGTAGCACCAGGAGATGGCAGCGCACCCGCATAGTATAGCTCGAGTCTCATGGGGGTTGTCTCTTACCCAGAGATGGTATAATACATATGTGTATATCTTACAAAACAATGTATGAGATATTTTTCCTATTTTTGAACTTCTTTGCACAGCACGCAGGAAAAAATGAAATCATATTTGTAACGTCCAACAAAATGGTTTGTGCAGACACACATTAGTTCCATGATGCCATTTCCACAAGGTTTGCAATTACAAATATTCTGAATGACATTGCACACGCTTGCATGAGTGTTTGACGCTTACGCAAATGTCATTATGTCTGATACAATTATCTTCTGTGCTGAGCACTGATCCCTGCCAACCCACCGCAGCCATTGAAATCAGGCTGTACTTTAAACAGCACCTTGGAAGAACTGCAACCGCAGAGCTGTTTTAAATCAACATCTGAATAGGTTTTTAGCAGTGGTGCAGTATCTAACAGAACTTTGTGTTGCATAGTGGCAGAGCCGTAGTTAGCTCCTTTTGCGCCCGAGGCAAGAACAGAAAATTGTGCCCCCCAACAGACATGTGCGGTATGTGACGTCATGGGCCCGCCTCAAGGATGGCGGCGCATATGCGCAGAATGCGCTGGTGGCCAAATCCAAAATAGCAAAATTTGCACGTGTCTAATAATATGTGTGCATGAGTGTGTGTGTGTGTGTGTGTGTGTGTGTGTGGGGGGGTGGGGGGAAAG
>NW_017306758.1:233697-246102 GCF_000935625.1 Nanorana parkeri | reverse complement strand
CTGGAGCCTGTGCAGCTCCTCTTCTCCCTGCGAGCCGCGGCTGTGTTGGCCGCCTGGCGCCCCTGTTGCCAATGGCGCCCTGGGCTCGCCATGGCAACAGGGGCAAGGGGGCGCAGCCAGGCCGGTCCTGGCTGCGCCCCCTTTCAGCTGCTCCTGAGGCGAATGCCTCACTCGCCCAATGGTAGCTACAGCCCTGCATAGTGGGACCCACTAACTTCAATAAGAGCATATGGTAAGAAAACCCTGGCCATGTACCTTGTTATCAGCACTTGTAAGGCGTTAGCCCAGTTTTACTTGTCGGCTATAGCAAAATAAAATTGATTGCCTCTGTTGGTAGGGGGCGGATGAATCATTTTCTTTACACATTTTTTAAAAGATTAATCTTTGCCCCATTTATTGTGATACCCTCTTTTGCAAGAAATATGCATCTAGCGAATTTAAAGCACCTAACATAACGTAATCAAGTCAGTTCTACAATGAAAGGTAAATTTAATGTTGTCTTCTCATTGAACATTTCAACACAGGAAATATAACTAATACTGGGACATCTGCTCTCCTCCTAAAGGTGTGCCCTGCTTTTCGCACAGGCATGAGTACAAAAACATCCAGTTCCTATAGAGTATACATTTACCCTGTGCTACTGTTATCTAACTTACAGTTACAAAAGCAGAGTTATTCTTTACATAACGTCTGTAAAAGATGCACACCTTTTTGCTCAAAAATATGGTCAAGCCACTTTTAGTCCTGTGAACTGTAAAGGTGTTTTATTGTCTTTTGCGTCTCTCCAGCCATGGGAAACACTGCATATGCATCCATTGTCCTTGGTCTGGTCAGTTTCCGGGACTGTATGCATGTGTAGAAATTATGCAGTCTTCATGCACAGAATAAGGATATGCTTGTAATTGTCAGACAATCTGTCTGATAAGCCATAGCAATAAGCTCTGCTTCTCAAAATTCCAGATGGCTTTGATACTGTTGCTTAACTCCCAACATTCTGAGATGAGAAAGAGGGACACCTTCCAGCACAATGTATTTAGACAATGGACACACCCCTGCCATGACCCCAGTTATGCAGACCATTCATAATTATATATGCCAAAAATGATTGGTTAACCCCAAAATTGTTAAAAAATCAAGATAATTAAGAAATAGGATGAAGGTTTTAGTGCAGAATAACACTTTTGGTAGTTAAAGAGTACATTTTCAAAGATATCTGAACATCAGGCCAAAAAGAGGGACAACTGAGGTGGAAAGAGGGAGAGGTGGATTTGGCTCAGGGCTTGTTCACACCAAGTGTGGGGCAGATGCAGAGCAGTTACAGAATGGATCAAAAATGCATCCAATGTATTCCAATGGTATTTTGGGCTCTAGTTCACACCACAGCATTCAGTTCCACAGCATGTGGAAAACTGCAGCATGCCCTATTTTTTGTGCTCTGGAACGCACCAAAATGCATTCAAACGCATCAAAAAAGCATGCAAACACCCTGAATTGCACTGAAAGCCAATTCCAAGCATAAATATGGAAAAAGGCACTGAACTGCATATGCAGAAATGAATGCAGATGTGGTCCGGATTTGGTGTGAACAAGCCCTCAAAAAGAGGGATAGTTAGTAGGCATATTATCAGTTAGTGTGTTTTAGCTGCAGTCTTGGTGGCCATCATCATTCCACATGCTCCAATTCCCTTCACTGAATCACTGCTGAGCTAATGGTATATGTAAACGTTTACTAGTTAAAAACGTTATCCGTCTACCGTGAAGATCTACCTTGCAAACATGCACTGTTGGTGGCCACTGAAGGCTGAAATGTAAAAATATTATACGAATTAAAGTGGCACTAAACTCACTAATCTTTAAAATGCATTCAAGTACCTTAACTATTAACAAAAATGTATCGTATTTGTGTATCACTTGGCTGTAGACCCTCCAATTATCTCTGAATTTGTACTGACACTGTCCTTTCTTCTGGAGGGTGGCTACTTTTGTTCCCCATGGTCCCTGTGTGTGTTGTAAAGTAGCCACAGCTCCAAGCTTGCTCCCGTGATGGACTATAATCTCATATTTAGTTAGTTAATTTCTATTGACGTTGTAGTCTATCATGGGAGTGAGCTTGGAACGGTCGTTACTTTCGAGCACACATGTCTACCATGGGGAACAAAAAAGTATCCATCCTCCAGAAGGAAGGACAGTGTCAGCACCAATTCAGAGATGATTTGAGGATCTACAGCCGAGTGATACACAAATAAGATACATTTTTGTTAATAGTTAGGGTACTTCAATGCATTTTAAGATTTAACTCCTTAGTTTAGCGTCACTTTAAGCTTATTAGAAACCTATTTTCCTACTAGAAGGTCCTCACTTTTGAACCACTACCTACGGCAGTAAGATGTGCATTTTTGTTTTTTCTGTTTGTCTTGATGGTCAGTTTTGGGATTGCAAATCCAGCAGCAAAACTGAATGGATGATGGGATTTATTAGCCCATTGGAGGAGTCACAATGCTTTCTGTAGTTCAAGTATCAAATAATTATTTCCATTTTCTCTACAGACTCTTCAGATGTTGTCATTATATAAGTGCAGACTTTTTCAACTTTGTTGATTTCAGCATTGCCATTTACCAAACCATTGATGTCCTATTACTTTTCAAATTCCCACTAGTGGTAACATTTATAAAAACATTCCCCAATAGTGGTAACCATTCTTTAAAAAAATAAAAATAAAATAAAGTACCACGTTTACCCCTGCAGTGCCAGAAAAATACTGCATAATTCTGATCCTTTTCTTGTAAACAAACTGATATTCATGAAAAATGTCTACAATGCCCATTTGGTGCTCATTTTAGAATGCCACTTTTTATTTATGTGCCTGCAGCAACTACAGTTCAGTGCCTGCAGTAACTACATCACAATGTGGCACTGATGTGCAATTCTCGATTCCATGAATAGATACAGTAGTCTAAGATTAAAAAAAAAAAAAAAGAGTTTGTAACACTAGAACTATTTGCTGACCACATTGTTATTGTACTTCAAAGTCAATGACCACTCCACTGTACTTTTCTTTGCTTATGATATCTTAAAGAAGTGAATCTTACATAGTGAAAACCGGGTCACATGCAAGCAACCCTACCCCCTACTTTCCTGTAGGCCCCAATGTAGCCATCCTGGCAAAGCCATTGAATTTCTTACCCGTTCATTCTTTTTGTCATTATTTCTGAAAGCAAGATAAGAAGCTTTTTTTTACTAAAAAAAACCCCATTTATATATAGTTGCATTTTTATTTAGCAAAACCAGAAGTACAACGTAAAAATTGAGCAGACTTTCTATAATGGCAGCAGTTATTATGACCAGTCCACTCATGTTTTAATACCCCTAAGGTCTGATTAGGATAACTGAGCTGTAGATGGAGGGTGCAGAGGAAGGCAAAGAAGAACCCTGGAGACAATACAGCTAATTATGTTTTAAACAAGAGGAAAATTCCTTCTTGGCACTCTATATGACAATTTGTTTTCACATTTCTCTTTATTCCATCTTCCATGCTTCTCTTCCTTTTTACTTTGTCTTTTATTCAGCTTCCATACCTCCTATTATTCTATAAAGCTTGTTATATAATAGCAAGGTTCCTTGTTCATTAAAGGAGAACTATGGGGTCAGTGTTTTTCCCCATAGTTCTCCTTAGGGTAACGGGAGGACACAAACTAGCGTCCTCCCGTTACCCTAAGCTCAGTATACCGTGAGCTACAGCTCGTGGTACACTGAGACGCCGCCGCCGGAGCGGATCCCGACGTAGATGACAGGATCCGCCCAGCTGCGTGAGTGACAGCTGGCTCTGCCTATCTAGAGGCAGAGCCAGCTGTACCCGCCCCCTCCCCCGTCTGTTCCGCCAGTCAGCGCTGGCAGATCGGAGCTGGGAGAGGGGAATCCAGCCCCTCCCCCTGTCACGGCAGAGAGCCGTGACAGGATCGAGAGGTGAGCGAACCTGGTATGTGTTCGCTCACCTCCCGATCTACTGAGCCGACCTGTGACAGTCTCATTGTCACAGGTCGGCTAGAACTATGAGGTGAGTGGAAATCACTCATCTCATAGTTCTCCTTTAAGACTTGCAGTTGAAGGCCTTATGCACAATTGTGTTTTCACTTACATTTCATAGACATGATGCCCAATAAAGTCAAAAGAATGGATACAGATTAAGGCTGGTATAATGACCCTCCGTGCTTTATATTTCCCACAGGCAGATTGATCTGTCCTTCAGCTGTGACCCACCCTGTATGTTCATTGCAATGTAATGTAAAATAGGGGGTTATAATGTGTATTTGTGTTTTTGGCTGTTGAGAGCTTTAGACACCTGTGTGCATGAGCCCAGGTAGACAAGCCCTGTCATTTTCGGACCTACATCCCAGCATAACAAAGAAAAATCTGCTCAAAAGATAGACAATGATCATCTTGGGTTTAGGTGATGCCCACAATTTCCATATGAAGAACAGTTTTTGGATCCTTGATGAACTGGGTATTGTAAACATGTGTGTCTACCTGTCTTAAAGGGTAAGATCCTTCAAAATGCATGCATGTCAGGGGCAAAACACAAAGCCTCATGTACACAATTTAAAGCTGTAATTTTGTGTAAATCGTAAAAGTGTTTTAATCTGTTCCTTGTATTGCCTACATAACTATGATTCCATATTCTGGTACTGGTCCTTTCAGTGCTTTTTGTCTCTACATAGTGCTTTAGGCTTAATGATGAGCAAGACCAGAAAATCATTATCTTCCTTTATGCCGTATTCTATATTTTACTACTCTTTTTCTTCTTCATGTCCTTCCTTCATTTACATTCACCATCCTCTGTTTTCTTTTCTCCATTATCTCCTTCTTTATTTCCCAATACTTCTTTTTCTTTATTGTTAAATTTTCTGTTTATTGTGTTTTTACACATAATCATCTCCTCCACTTTAAATAACAGAGGAGATTGCTGTTCATCTAATGAAAGGGGTCACAACAACCAAGTATATGAAAAGGCTGTTGCTTATAAGAACTTACGGTAGGACTTTATCCACCAAATAAAGAGTTCAAAGCCTTGTGCTTCTAGGTCATCTGATTGGGAATACTTTACAGCGTTATAGAAACTATAAATCAACACAAGATCCTGCTGCCCGTGAGTGGATAGTGATAATCTGAATTCTGAATCGAAAACAACAGCTGATCAATGCATCTGATTTTCTGCTGCTGTTTTTTACAGTAGGACTTTAGGACTTAAAGCTAAACTCCAGACAAATATTAAAAACACATTCATGAATACAATTATGTATTTATAAAAACAAATAATAAATGTACCAAACTGAATTTAGCTTTCTGTAATCCCCTGCACAGCTGCACTAGCACAGACTGGAGAGGGAAGGGCAGCACTCTGAACTGATAGGTTGTTACATGCTTACACAAGAAGTGAGTAGAGTGATGTCCTTCCTGTTCCACTCAAAGGCTTAGGGTAAGACCAAGCTGTATTGCTCAATTGCATCAGAGAAAAGTCAGTTCTCCTCCCTGGCTGTGCTGACTATTTGTATTTCTGTCCATCCAATCCTAAATATCTACACAACTCCAATACTTTGGCAGGTAAGGTGATTTTATATAGATATGCCAATGGTGTATATAGCTATTTTGATGTACCTCAGCTCTAACTGTCTACCTAACACTGGCTGTGGCCCTTACTCCTGAAAGGGATCCAAAAGGACTCTCCCATATGCACCCTTTAGGTATTGTTCACACCATACATATGCGGTTGCCTGCAGAAAAATGGAACTCAGCCAATATGGTGGGAACAAAACGTTGGTTTTCTGCTGTACCTTACCTCTATATCCAGGTGCCCTAGGTGCATATATTTTTTCTTTTAATTCTTTCTTTGATCATCATAGTTAAATGCAGTGTATACAGTTACAATATAGAATTAAATAACTAGTGAACAAGTAAGTCCAGATATAGTTCAGAATCAAATGTCATTCCATAGTTACAGATTTTATAGGCACACTCTCATATACCCCTAGGCTAAAATTTCCATCACAGATTGTATAGGCACACACTCGTATACCCCTAGGCTCATATTTCCATCACAGGGTTGTATTTCTGCTAGTGGAGCCTGTCAGTACGTAATCTTTGAAGCATAAAGCAGCACTGCTATGCTAGGATTGCCTCTTTTCCATAGAACCCTATCTTGTTTTACTGGCCGTAACCCGGCTTACAATATTGTGACAATATGTAAATAAGTATATATGAGATGACTGTATATCTACTGATGACCAGAAAATATGTGGTTAATTACTGTGTAAAGCTGTTTATAAGAGCATACAGTAAAAACCATGAGATTGTGTGTTATCTGTGAGCTACTTGCATACCTCGCATTTCAGGAGCTCAGCAGTGATGAATTCAGCAAATGCTTCTTGTTTTTGCATAGAAAGTAGGGCTCACTGATATAGACAGGAACATTTGTCTATCTCTCACTCTTTGCCATTCTGTCTTCTTTTTTTGAATTTCCTATCATTTCTTCATGAGACCCATTTAAAAGTAGGTGCCAAATAATGCATAACATGCATTTAGAGGTGGTGAACAGCAGATACTTTTCTCCAGGGATGCATATATGTTTATAACTGACTCCATAAGGAAGCTGGGAGAAAGTATTTGGCAGTAACTTTGTAAAATTTGAGAAGCAGTACTGATGTGTCCAAGAAAATGGCTCGGGAAGTTCCTTGGTCATTACTCCACAACAGGTTTTTTATCTGGATGACTCATAGTCCTTATGAAAATTGCACTGCTACAGCATAAGCGGTTGCTTGAAATTATGCAGTAAATGGTGCTGCTGATTAATCCAATAAAATGTAGAAAGCCACCAGCACTCCAAAGGGTCCTTTTCTCCATTGTATTGTGAAAGCATAATGTCCGAAAGTGGATGTCAATGTTTAGGGGCCTTACACAGGCTGATCCCCATGGCAACATAGTATACTCACTTGAAGAAGGAGTCTTAGGAGGCTCCTAAATGTCGGCATTTACTTTGCGACATGCTTTCACAATAAAATGATGAAAAAAACCCCAACAAAACACTCTAGAGTGCCGGTGACTGTCTACATTCCATCTGGGTAAATGGCTACAGGACTCCAAATTGCTTTAGAAAGCTCAATGGGAATGCAGAAGGAGACTCTATGTTTACTATATAAAACTGCTAAACGTTTTGTGATAAGGGAGCTTAACTATAAATTAGACATGTGATTATATTTGACAAATATGGTTTTCTCTTCATTTCCCTTGCTGCCATCCTAAATCTTTCCATTTTCCTTTCTCTCTTTTCTTTCTGTCCTTCCTTGTATGCTTGTTCACCTAATGGAATGTATTATTTGTGTAAGAGTTCAGTTCTAATATACCTAGAGATTTGCAGGAGCTTACAGTGTAATGTGGCTGAATGTATGAAATACAGTCTAAGATATGTCAAAGGAATTCTTGTTTATAAGAGCGAACAATCTAGGGCCTGGTAGTGTTTAAAGTAGGCCACATATTACATACCTTTTACTATAGCAGCCCAATAGTGATACATTCCTATATATCACTTCAAGCTCATTGGTATTGAAGAAAGCAGCTTTCTTGTCATTTTTTCCTTTCCTCTTTTTAACGCCATTTCTTCATGTGACTGTTTTTCTGTTGGGTGGGCCAAATTATGTTTATATTCAGATATATTCATAGTGTGGGCAAACTATAGGTTTATTTAGCAAGTGTATAGTAGGGACAAAAAAAAAACCAAATTCTGAGCTCTTAAGCTGGCCATACATGGCTTAAATTTAAGGGTGTCAGCCCCACCCTGATCAACAACGTTTGATTGCCTTTAAAGGAGAACTATGAGGCGAGTGAAAATCACTCAGCCTCGTAGTTCTAGCCGACCTGTGACAATGAAACTGTTACATGTCAGCTCAATAGATCGGGAAGTGAGCGAACACATACCGTCGTTCGTTCACTTCTCGATCCTGTCCCTGCAGAGAGCCGTGACTGTCACTCACGGCTCCCTGCAGGGATTCCCCCCCTCCCCTGTCTGATCCTCCAGCGCTGACTGGCGGAAAGGACGGGGGATGGGGTGGGTAGAGCTGACTCTGCCTCTAGATAGGCAGAGCCAGCTGTCAATCACGCAGCTGGGTGGATCCAGACAGTGATGTTGGGATCCATCCCCGCTGCAGCTTCTCAGTATACCGCGAGCTGTAGCTCACGGTATACTGAGCTTTGGGTGAAGGGAGGATGCTAGTTTGTATCCTCCCGTTACCCTTAGGAGAACTATGGGGAAAAGCCATGACCCCATAGTTCTCTTTTAAGGACTTAGTAGTGTACATGAGATACATTTATTGCAGGTATAAAAAGAATTATGTGGTGTACTTCATTTTTACAACGACGCATGTGTGGATGGTTTTGCCCTTCCTTCTCACCCTTTCACTGTCCATTAATTTATATTCTGGCTTTCTCTTTTTTTGCTTTCAATATTCTTTTTCTTCGTCCTTAAAATTGTATATGTGTAACAATAGAGGCTCATCAGCTCAACTATGTAAAACTGTTCATGTAATGAGAGCATCCCTGCCCATTTGAGATTAGCATTCACACTGTAATATATCAAGGGTTCCCTGCCCAACAGAGTTAACATTCTAATAAGACTGTCTGTACTTGAGAACTTACAGTCTACTATGACAACAAGGGAATTCTTGATCATAGGAGCTTATAATCTACAGAGAAAGCCTCATCCTTTAGGACTTACAAACCAATGTATGAATAGATCCCATTACAATTCCTAGTAGATGTCCATACCCTGTTATAATTTTGGCCGATTCGCGTGAACCCCACGGCTGGACAAACTTCAAGCCGGTTGGAAAATTGTCAGCCAAACAGTGAATGAAGTCAGTCAGCAGAAGTCATGGTTTTGGTATTCTGACAGCCGGGGGTGCCAGTTTTCAGAAAACAGAAGCTGGCAGGGGAGGTTCCTCCATCCACATTGTTTAGCATGGACGGGAGAATCAAGCAATCATTCTGCATGCATGGCCAGCTTTAGACCCCGTTCACATTGAGCGATTTATCGCGCGGTAATTCCCGCGATATCGCGGCAAATTACCGCGCGATATCGCTGTCCAATGCAATCCAATGGGGCAAAGGGTCCTGCTGTCGCGGGTCGTGTGTCGCTACAGCAGGACCCTTTTTGGAGTGGATTTAGCCGCGATTCAAGCTTGCTCAATGCAAGCTTGAACGCGACATCGCGCGGCAAATCTCGCGATGTCGCGCAATATGCAAATCGCGCGACAAACGCGCAATTTGCATATCGCGCAGTGGGAACGGGGCCTAAGTCCTGAGAGGGTATATTATCTGTGCAAAATTTTTTCTGACACACCTGTCATTCCAGGGGAAGATAGAGTACTCATTTGCAGTCATATAAAGACCTTAGTTCTTCCCTTTTTTCCTTCTCTGGTTCTCTTTTATTTTTCTTTATTTTTAATGAGCATCAGCCATTCAAGGGTAAAACATTATGTTCATATATAACAAGTCATTTTGACTTACTACATCTTTAATTTCCATTTTATTTTCTTCTCTTCTTTATGTACAGTATGTAGATGCACAATGTACAACTCCATGAGGTACAGCAGGGGAGATTCCTGTCCTTCTAATGAGGGAAACCATGTCTTTTTGGGCTTGCATTCTGTTACACTAAGGCAGGGCTGGGCAACTCCAGCCCTCCAGCTGTTGTGGAACTACAAGTCCCATGAGGTATTGCAAGACTGACAGTTACAGGCTTGACTCCCGGAGGCAGAGGGATTTGTAGTAAAAGCATAGCTGGAGGGCCGGAGTTTCCTGACCACTCTTGTAAGAACTTAGTCTAACAAACCTGGGAAGACTGCTGGCCCTCTGGGACATATATTTTACATAACAAGGGAAATTCTGATGATTAGAGTTTGCAATCCATGTCCTGAGAATGTAAAAAATTGCTGCTCTTATTGCTGGTATTACTGTGCTTCCAACTGATCCATTTAGTGAGTGCTATGTCTCTTTATATGGATTTGGGTTCTATAAAATGTAGGTTCTTCTTCTATCCCTCCCCTCTCTATTTCCTTTTCTAGCACCTTTTTATATGTTCTGTTTTACCAAACGATGTACTTTTGTTTATATATAATTTGTTGAAAAAACAATTTTCTCCATATATCTCTCCTTCCTCCAGTTCATCTTTGATCTTCCACTCATTTTGCCCTCCCTCATTCTGTCATCTTTATTTTTTTAATTTCATTTTCTTCCCTTTTTGTGTGTATGTACTTATCAACTCATCAACTCCACTATACAACTGATGCCTGTTTATCTAATGCGATAAACTTTATTCTTTAGACGGAAATAGCATATAGTCTATTAAGAAATTCCAGAGGCCAAAGTAGTTTACAGTTTACCTCCTGAAACTTTTATCGGTTGTTTGCCTTCCCTTTGATTCAATCAACCAGCATATTATCTATGCAAAAACGTATCAGTGCCGATATCACTTCAGGTTCATCCATGTGCAAGATAGGGATACCTTGCTTTGTCTTTCATTTCCTTCTTTCTTCCATTGATCCCTGATATTTAAAGAGGACTTCTGTGTATTAGGAGGATAAGACCAATGAAAGTCACAAACAGATTTGTAGTCAGATGGACATTGTATAATGTAGAAATATTAGAATCTCTGCACATTTGTAACAATCTGTGTTCTCACAGGGAGATTTTCACTGACTTCTAGTCCTGGTGATGCCATGTTACATACTGACACACATAGGGGCTGATTTATAAACGTTTTGGTCAGCGTATAGCTGTGTGAACACCATTCACATGCCATCACTGTCATTAGAGGTCATAGGAATATAGGAGGTTTATATGTTCCTGGGCTCCATCTAGTGGCAGTAATGCCATGCAAATGGTGCTCGCCCAGCTATACATTGGGTGAAGCTCCTATAAATCAGCCCTATTGTGTTACTGTGCAAGGAAGTAGGGGGTCAGCTTCCCTAGTGGGAACACAAAAAGTAAAAATATAAAACCTGACAAAACTCAGGAATGTGTTTTTCTTGTTAACATACACCGCAGAAGCCAAACTGTTAATCCTTTAACCGTTTGTTAGGACAGACAGTGTTCAACTCTACTTTACAAATTGTAATGAAATCAGTCAGCACAGTACAGATAGGGTTGACATAAACCACTCTCAACCCCTCCTAACATTACAAAGAAAGAGAAGCAAGTAGAAATTTTAACCCTTAAGAAACCAAGTGGAAACCCTATCCCAAGTAAAAGCAAGTTAAATTGCATTTTTTATATATTTGTTTAGTTTATGCGATGTGAATGGGAACATGTGACAAAAAAAACAAACTAGCTATTATCCCTATTTGGTTGCAAAAGTGAACACACTTTAAGTATAGTTGCTATAGGCTATTGTACTTTGCACACTGTACAGGCTTAATAGTGTTTCTTCAGCAGGATTAAAAGCCCTGGCAGAGATATGTATATCCAGAAGCTTTGTCCTCATAGTGCATAAAAAAACACAAACACGGCTTTTTATTTTTAATGAGATCCAATGAATGAGATCAATTGTGCTACCATTTTCCAAAGGTTCACCTGCCTTCATGTGTGCACCTGGCCTGCAAACATAAACTTCTTTACAGGCACACAATACTTTATGATATTATAACTTCATAGGAGAAATATGGATGTGTGTTCAGACAGAATTGTATAGACAGCGGTGTTTAGAAGAAACATGAGGCAATTTTATGTTAATTGAAACAAGTGATACAAGGAAAAATGTGTATATAAATTGGTATTTTATTTACTCATGTAACCCTTTTTTATAGCAACATTGTTTCTTTTCAGCAATTAAATTTGATATGGCACTGTATATTATTTGTTATTTAATATGATTTACTTTCTTCTCTTTTCTGCTGGCAGTGATAAAGGACAGTAAGTTTCAATTTGTTTATCTTTTGCATGGAGACCTTGCTTGAGAGTTGTACCAGGATACTGTTTTGTCTCACAAGTAAAATAATGCATTTTAATGTGGAATTGGCTTTGTTTATGGCTCATTTGTAGGCTAAATATACTGGGGAAGTAAATATGTGAACTCTTACTTGCCTGAGGATTTGTAAATATGTTAACCTAGTCCTTTGATTTAAGTACCCATACCAGACAGCATAGCCAAGTCAGTGACATCTCCTTTTTCCCATTGCATTCTATCCAATACCATTTCCATTTAGGATAGTGTCTGTGCAAGGGAGAACCTCCTTCCCCTCATGACACTCACTTTGCCAGCGCTCCCCTGCCTCTCCTTTCTCCTTTGCACGTACATCCCCAGTGTCAGAGATTAGCTGCTACACCCAAACACGACACATGACATGGGGGGGGGGGGGGGGG
>NW_017306758.1:165517-233685 GCF_000935625.1 Nanorana parkeri | reverse complement strand
AGAGAGTCGCGCCTACCCCCAAACACCGACAGGGAAGGGGGGGGGGGGGGGGGGGAGCAACCCATGCTCCCCCATACCTGAAAGTACCAGGTATTTTTAATGGCTTTGGTGGAGGAAGGCAAATGAGTATCAGTAGGTAGGAGGGGCCCTTTTACAAAGGCATTGTCATTTTGCACTAAATGAGCAAGGTGACAATACAGCTTGGTCATTTCCCTGTCCTTTGCGTGCTAATTGGGCAATAAAAGAGCCTCCCTACAGTGATAACATTATCACTTTGCTTCTTCCTCCCGCCAGCAAGCTCCCAATGTTAGTTTTACAGCACCTTACCATGCAGTAGTAGATGGGCTTACAGTTGTCCCTCCTTCTTGGCTGCTGGTAAGTTGAATTTCATGCTGACATCTTGGTAGGGTCACCAGTGGTGAGTTTTCCTTACCAGAATTTCCATTTCTGCCAATTTGCCATGGCTGTTAGTCAAATGATAAAGAAAAACTCCCCTAAAGAACTCTACATAATGAAGAATAAACAGATAATCTAGCGACAGTAGGAGAAACCCTCACTAAGGTGATAAGGGAGGGAAGGGAAAAACAAACTTCTTTGGTTATATCTTTTAACTAGAGTTTCTGAGAATGATATGAAGTCAGCATGTGCTCTATCCAACCAGTGTCTACCAAAGTGATATTCAATTTTGAAAGGAGTTTTTTTTTAGAATGTTAAAGGAATTTAATTTTGGGCATGGCTGTTGTGACTGCATTCAGCTTACTGCATTCAGCTTACTGCATTTGCATTAGGGATATAAATAGACGGCACCAAACCTCTGATCTTTTACTTCAGTTATTTAAATCTTTGACACCTTTGCTGAAAGCCACATAGAAAACTTTCCGAAAATGTGTTACTTGTCTAATTAGTGAATCTCTGCATGTCCAAATAGAGTATTCTTGTAGTAGAAGGTATTCATTGTCAAAAACATGTATACAGGAAGGGACCCACCTGCTCAGTAAAAGTTAATAATTTCAATAATGGATAGAATAATGAAAACCATTTTCATGACTTTCACATTTTACTTGCTGTTCTCATATTTTTATGAGGACATTTTATATGCAGGTTAGTAGAGTTCTAGTGATTATCTCTATTTTAGCTGTACAGAACAGGAGCGTCCCTAGTGTGTTGTTAATACACGCTAACTGGGGGGTTTGGGATGCCGGCCAGAGCATCCTGCTCAGCACCTGGCAACCAGTGACGTCAATCTGATTTTCAATGAGAAGTCTTCCTTGCCAACCTTTGAGTCTCAGTGGAACATCTATCTGTTCATGACCAGCCAACCAGTAATTATTAGTTGAGCATCTGCCTTTCCATGGCCAGTAAGCCTGCGATTCTCAGTGGGACATCTGTAAGTCCATGACCATCCAAACTGTGACTTTTTTTTTGTTTTGTTAGTGGAACATCTGTCTGCCTATGGCAGTCAACCCACAATTGTCAATGGTACATCTACCTGAACATGATCAACCAACCCGCGGCTCTCAGTGGAATATCTGTCTCTCCTCAGCCAGCACAGCTTATGATTCTCAGTGGGACATCTGCCTGTCTATGACTCATGATTCTCAGTTGGGCATCTGTCTTGTCCTTGGCCAGTAAACCTGTTATCCTCAGTTGGACTTCTGCTTGTCCATGGCCAGCAAACCTAGGATGCTCAGTGGAAAATCTGCCTATCCTTGACCAGCAAACCTGTGAATTTCAGTGGGGTGTTTGGGATTCCCAGTAGGGGAAACCTAACAATCATAACAGAGACTCCAGTCTGGCTTTGGCCTGTTTTTAATAGCAAGCACCTTGGTGTGTGTGCCTCTGTTGTAAAAATAAAATGAAGATGGATTTTCCACAATGCCTATAGATACAGAGGTGGACTTGTTTTAAAGTGTTTTTACTACTCAGAATATGTTATTACTTTAATGTGCATAGTCTGGGCACAGAATATGGTAAACATATAAGTCCATAGTTTGGACACAGGTTAAACTGACAACTCACTCTGAGATGGAATAAAACATGTGCAGTGGGGCTCCCTGTGGGACTGCATGGGTTAAATGCTCATTAACTCTAAGAGGAAGAGGCTGTATTACTTTCCATTTTCCTTGCTGCGGCGCTCTTCTCATCTCCCTGATGCTCCTTGCTGTGGGTGGTCCTTCGACGTTATCATGTACAATGCAAGATTGTTAGTTCTTCATTGTATGTAAAGAGGTAGTGGGCAGCCATGGTTTGGATCCACACATGGAGAAAGTCTTCTGGAGCAAGGAACATGGTAATTAATACAACCTGTTGCACAAGGTACAATTTACTAATCCATGCTAATCCACAGGCTAGAATTATCTAATTTCCCCATCTTATACTTTTTTATCTTTATAACTGCCATCAATTCTTAAAGCAGAATGGTCCATCTTGATGACAGTGAAGAGATCTCTGGTTCATCAGCTGCTTTGGGGGTCGCAAGGTGACATTAGAGGTCTTAGAGACCCCTGATGTCTCCATAAAAAGGACCTGTCATTGTATATTGACTATCACATAGGAGGTTTGTTAGCCCCCTATGTGATAGCAATAAAGTTCGGTGTAAAAAATAAAATAGAAATTAAAGTATCGTATTAAAAAAAAAAAAATGTTTTAACTCCCACGCACATATAAACATGAATACGCGTTGGGTGCGCCTACATGTGAAAACAACGATTACACCACACATGTTACATATCGCCGCGAGTGTGAGCAATAATTTTAGGACCATTAATCACTGATAACACTAAACTGATCAGCGGTAAAAGCTTTTACAGTGTCACCTTTGGCCATTTTTAGGCATGGTAGTTTTTTGCGACTTTGCGGGCGTACACAATTTTAAAGGTTGATCTTTGAGTCTCAGTGGAACATCTATCTGTTCATGACCAGCCAACCAGTAATTATTAGTTGAGCATCTGCCTTTCCATGGCCAGTAAGCCTGCGATTCTCAGTGGGACATCTGTAAGTCCATGACCATCCAAACTGTGACTTTTTTTTTGTTTTGTTAGTGGAACATCTGTCTGCCTATGGCAGTCAACCCACAATTGTCAATGGTACATCTACCTGAACATGATCAACCAACCCGCGGCTCTCAGTGGAATATCTGTCTCTCCTCAGCCAGCACAGCTTATGATTCTCAGTGGGACATCTGCCTGTCTATGACTCATGATTCTCAGTTGGGCATCTGTCTTGTCCTTGGCCAGTAAACCTGTTATCCTCAGTTGGACTTCTGCTTGTCCATGGCCAGCAAACCTAGGATGCTCAGTGGAAAATCTGCCTATCCTTGACCAGCAAACCTGTGAATTTCAGTGGGGTGTTTGGGATTCCCAGTAGGGGAAACCTAACAATCATAACAGAGACTCCAGTCTGGCTTTGGCCTGTTTTTAATAGCAAGCACCTTGGTGTGTGTGCCTCTGTTGTAAAAATAAAATGAAGATGGATTTTCCACAATGCCTATAGATACAGAGGTGGACTTGTTTTAAAGTGTTTTTACTACTCAGAATATGTTATTACTTTAATGTGCATAGTCTGGGCACAGAATATGGTAAACATATAAGTCCATAGTTTGGACACAGGTTAAACTGACAACTCACTCTGAGATGGAATAAAACATGTGCAGTGGGGCTCCCTGTGGGACTGCATGGGTTAAATGCTCATTAACTCTAAGAGGAAGAGGCTGTATTACTTTCCATTTTCCTTGCTGCGGCGCTCTTCTCATCTCCCTGATGCTCCTTGCTGTGGGTGGTCCTTCGACGTTATCATGTACAATGCAAGATTGTTAGTTCTTCATTGTATGTAAAGAGGTAGTGGGCAGCCATGGTTTGGATCCACACATGGAGAAAGTCTTCTGGAGCAAGGAACATGGTAATTAATACAACCTGTTGCACAAGGTACAATTTACTAATCCATGCTAATCCACAGGCTAGAATTATCTAATTTCCCCATCTTATACTTTTTTATCTTTATAACTGCCATCAATTCTTAAAGCAGAATGGTCCATCTTGATGACAGTGAAGAGATCTCTGGTTCATCAGCTGCTTTGGGGGTCGCAAGGTGACATTAGAGGTCTTAGAGACCCCTGATGTCTCCATAAAAAGGACCTGTCATTGTATATTGACTATCACATAGGAGGTTTGTTAGCCCCCTATGTGATAGCAATAAAGTTCGGTGTAAAAAATAAAATAGAAATTAAAGTATCGTATTAAAAAAAAAAAAATGTTTTAACTCCCACGCACATATAAACATGAATACGCGTTGGGTGCGCCTACATGTGAAAACAACGATTACACCACACATGTTACATATCGCCGCGAGTGTGAGCAATAATTTTAGGACCATTAATCACTGATAACACTAAACTGATCAGCGGTAAAAGCTTTTACAGTGTCACCTTTGGCCATTTTTAGGCATGGTAGTTTTTTGCGACTTTGCGGGCGTACACAATTTTAAAGGTTGACATGTTTGGTGTCTATTTATCCAATAAAATAGAGAGGAGAGGAGACCAGATATGTAAGGGGGTCTATTTACCCAATAAAAATGTTACTATTTACCCAACATCTTATCTTTTACCAAAAAATTGGATGATAATAAATGTTTCATAACACAACGTAGGGAAAATAGGTTTTTCAAAATTTTCAGAAGTTTTTTTATTATATAGTTAAAAATTAAAAACACCAGTGGTGATTAAATACCACCAAAAGAAATCTCTGTGTCCCCAAAAAATGTTATAAAGTTCATTTCAGTATAGCATTGCATGACAGAATAAATGTCAGTCAAAGTACCGCAGCGCTGAATACTGAAAAATGGCTTGGACAGGAAGGGGGTTTAACACCCCGGTCAGCAAGTGGTTAAAAAACTATGCCCTGCAGCACTTAACTATAGCTGCATCCAAACTTAGTTACTCCCCTGCAAAGCCCTACAAAAACCTGTTCATCCTGCCTGTGAAGTCAATCTACTTAATGCAGCTTTCTGTAATAGTGTGTCAAGGATGCTGCATTGCTACTAAATTCAGAGCAGAGTTGCCACTCTCATGTAGGCTGTGTCTGCTTGCACTACAGTGAAATCAATCAAAAGGAGACTCATGCTGCATTTGGATTCTTATTTGAATAAATCTATAATACAATTTTACATTATACATGACAATTTTCTTTTATTTACTTTTCTTTTATTTACAAAAATTACATTGGAAGCCAAAGTGTTTATACTACTGGCCTGCTTTTTAAAATATTGGATGACTGCTTTCTTTAATCTATGTTGTTAAAAAAAAAATGAATAAACATTTACTAATTTTAACCACATACTCTCGGTGGAGAGAGTAACATGAAATAAATTTACATATAGTTGTCTTAGTTATGAAAACAATATGTGTGATACAATATTCTTAATTTAGCATAGCACAGGTCTTAGTGTTTGGGTTGTTTTTAAAATGGCAATATGGAATCCAGAAGAAACTATAATGGTTTTCCAAGGGTATATATATATGGCTCTGCAAAGGGGTTTATCACATTATCCTGGTATCCATGCTGGATTTTTTTCCTTGTCCAGTTTCCATGTCTGATTTTCCCCTCTGTTTTAGGTCCTCATCTGTCAGCCTATGGGGATTCGCAAGTCTGCAGCCAATCTTCGCACTACCTCTCCTAATCACATTAATCTCACTTGTTGCTCTGGGTTCGAGCAACGAGTCTTTACCCTCCTTCCGGACCCCTTGTGTTCCTAGTGATCTCTGTGTCTAGTATTCCCTGTGCTTTCTTGGATCCCCGTGCTTCTGGTTTTCTGTGTACCCCTGTGGATTCCCTGTTTGGCTGTATCCCCTGCTCTGTTGTTCTCTGTGTTCCTGTTATATTCTGAGTTCTGACTTCTTTCCTACCCTTCACTGAGTCCAGTACCCCAGTGCTGTTCCCATTGCAGCAGTTCATTGTGTCTGCATGGGTGTGTTATAGCGCCACAATCTTGGAGTTGTCTTGCCACACAATCATCCTCACCATCAGAGGCTCTGGAGAAGACCAGGCTCTACTTAGACTCTGTGCCTCTGGCACATCCACGTTTTCTGCATGGTCACTCTGTCCCTGGTCCCTTGTGTTTGACGCATTGTATCCTCGCACCCCCCCAAGTATACCTGTATTCCTGACCTGTTCCCAGTTCCAGACTGCTCTGCAAAATTCGGTGCTCACGGTTCCTAATGTCCTGGTTCACAGTTTGTGACTGGGGTGATCTTGTGAGCAAATTTTTGTATGTTTATTTTACAGTGCTAGATGGGCTGAAACAAACGTTCTGAGGGCAATAAGCCTACCCCAGACAGGAAGGTGGAACAGGCTGTACATCCAGCAACCTTTTCAGCAGCTGCTCGCTGCACAAAGAAAGTGAGGGTGAAAAAGATTCCTCCTGTGCATCTGATGCCACTCTTACTGGAGACTTCACAGAGGATTGGAGTCAGAGACAATTGCAGACTCTCCACCCATTAGTGATACAGTAATGGATCTGTATTATCTTCACATGCACACTGATTTTATATGTTTAATTTGCCTCAACAGCCTCCCTACTATGCCCTCCCCCCACCACCACCAGCCCCCCAAGGCCCCATAGCAGCCACTGGAGCTGCAATAGCTATAGCAACACCACTGGCTCTACAGGTGTATTTGTGTTTCCATATTCTAATCGGCATGCCAGGAACTCTTTATAAGCCCCTACTACACTTTTCATCTTGCATGGAGTATGATTCTCTCACAAAATACAAGCCTTGTATGGTGTCAGATATAGTCCTCACATTCCCTTTGAATGGTTACCTGCTAAAATCTCTAGACAACCTCATAGAGAGAATATTCTCACCACGTTAGCATCCTTAATAATATATTATCCAAGTTATGGTTTCGCTTTCTCACCACAGTGGTTTTCTCCCTCTGGGTCATGCCTAACTCTAAGTTTATTTTTCCATTGGGAGATTTCTCCTCCAGGAGCGATTTGCAGAGCCAGCCAAAAAAAAATGTTCTCCTTCCTCTCTTGCTCCACAACATTTTTGCATTCTTCTGCTGTTCTGACACTCCCAACAAATCCCTGAACCCCCACAGTCCTTCCACTGGCCACTCCCCACTCTTTGTCCCACAATAGCACAAACACTTCCTTCCACTGACTAGCAGTTCCCAGAATCTATCCCATGGACTTCAAGAGTGACTGTAGTAAAGAAAAAATCTGTACTCTACAGGCATTTTAAGTGCTTCTGACAGCACACCTCCCACATTATTACCCCCCTGCAATGTGAGCCAGCCTTCCCCCCACAAAATGAACCACGCACCCAATCTACTGCAATCTCAGCCAGCCCCACCCACAATATTATCCACTTCCACCCTGCAATCTCAGCAAATGCCAGCCACAATATGACTTTCTCCCTGCAATCTCATCCAGCTCCACCCACAATATTACCCATCAACTCTTTCTCCTTCAGTCTTAGCCAGCCCCATCCACCATGTTACCTAAAACACCTTCTGCAATCTTAGGCAGCCCCCTTCCTGCAATGTCAGCCTGCCACCTTACCAACCACCATGTCTGCACCTTCCCTGCTCTCATCACCCGCTATGCCTGTACCCCCTTTTTATCACCACCCACCACTCCTGAATCCCCTGTCTCTTAACGCTTACCACCCCTGCACCCATTCTTCTCTTAGCACCCATTATGCAAAACACCACATTTGTACTTGCCCCATGTGCAAGAGTAATTTATAAATTTGGCACTTACAACACAGGAAGATCCTTATCTATAGAATGTTGGAGGGTGCCAGCAAAGTGAAAGTACTTTTTGAAGCATTCTTATTATAATGATAAAGTGAATATAATGATGTCATGCTATTCACATGTGCCAACGACAACCAATGACAACATGGTGTTTACATTTAGATGCATTACTATGCCATGGATAGCACGTAGAACAGATTTTCTTGGACTTTGGGAATATGCAAGTCTCTGAACCACTATGTGCTATTAGTTCTGATACACTCCATTTTCATATTATTTTCCTGTAACTGTAACATGGTTCCTGTGGCGCATGATTACAAAATTTCCCAAGGCTGTATTTGCCTCCTTTAATTAGAATCATGCACATGGCTTTCTAATCCAAAGCTTACAGCACAATAAAAAACTAGCTGCATTTACATTATATTATGCAACAGTAAGACCAGGAGCTCCGAGAGGCACTGAGGCATGTGTCCACTGCAGGCCATAAAAGCTTTAAAGTAATATTAAAGTACAAACTGTGATTATTCATAGGAAGAAAAAGGACATTATCCATGCATTGCAAATAATTTCACAGTTATTCCACAGAGTCAAATGGTCATATTCAGTAAAGCATTGCAAAAAAAGCCATGATGATCTGTAAAGTACAATAACCCAGATTTCAGTGTTCAGATTTTTTTTGAGATATGCGTGTAAAAGAGAACTGCTTATTAGACTAGGAAATGACATATGAACAATCAGTGCATGGGCCTTCAAAAATCCATTAAATGCAAAGAAGGGTCCAACCCACAAAATACAACATGAAAGGACTGTGCATTTGAGTTTTATGGGCCTAAAAATTATAATGTACCATTTATAATATTTTTATTAAAAGGAGAACTATGGGGTTAGGGCTTTTCCCCATAGTTCTCCTAAGGGTAACAGGAGGAAACAAACAAGTGTCCTCCCATGACCCAAACCTCAGTATATCGCGAGCTACAGCCGCCATTACTGTCGAGATCACCCAGCTGCGTGAGTGACAGCTAGCTTTGCCTATCTAGAGGCAGAATCAGCTGTTCCCGCCCCCTCCTCCAGTCAGCACTGGAGGATCGGAGCAGGGAGGGGGAATCCCTGCAGGGAGCCGTGAGTGACATTCACGGCTCTCTGCAGGGACATGATCGAGAAGTGAGTGAGCGACGGTATGTGTTCGCTCACTTCCCGATCTATTGAGCCGACGTGTGACAGTTTAATTGTCACACATTGGCTCGAACCGTCACCCCAAGCTCAGTATACCGCGATATACTGAGACGCCGCAGCCCAAACGGATCCCGACAATTCTGTCTGGATCCACCCAGCTGCGTGAGTGACAGCTGGCTCTGTCTATCTAGAGGCAGAGCCAGCTGTGCCCGCCCCCTCCCCCGTCCGTTCCGCCAGTCAGCGCTGGAGGATCGGACAGGGGAGGGGGGGAATCCCTGGAGGGCGCCGTGAGTGACAGTCACGGCTCCCTTCAGGGACAGGATCGAGAAGTGAGCGAGCAACAGTATGTGTTCTCTCACTTCCCGATCTATTGAGCCGACGTGTGACAGTTTCCTTGTCACAGGTCGGCTCAGATTATGAGGCTGAGGGAAAATCACTCGCCTCATAATTCTCCTTTTAATGACTTTATGTCTATATAATGAAATTAGTGTACTATTAAACAACTAGAAATTGCACCTAAAACCATCTAAAAGACAAAGAAAAAGTCTACCTCATCAGTGGCGTAGCAACCAGGGGGGGCGACGGTGTGGCTGCCCCGGGCGCAAAGAAAGGGGAGGGCGGCAGGCAGGAAACATAATTCAGCCGTGAAGTCTGTATTTCACTGCAGCCGCGCAGGGGAAGGGAAGCAGTGCTTCCCTTCCCCTGCAGTACAAGCAACAAGCAACCGCCGGGAGGTGTTGGGCTGAAAAATCATGTCACTGTCCCTGCAGATACACAGGCTGTGCTAGCTGAGCTCTGCCCTCCGTACTCTGATGTGATCGCTGGCCATATCTGTCACCTGTTGTACTGTATGTCCCTGTTAGTAAGTGCTCCCAGACAGTGTGAGTGTAGGAGGAGCAATATGTGAGCTGTCCCCGCCCCCTGTTGTATGCTGTGCACGCTGGCAGTACATGCCATGTGCTCACAGTAAATCCTCCCGTTCAGTGTGTGGACTGCACAAGGAGCATTTGTGAGATGTTCCTGCACTTCATTGTACTCTGGAGGTAAGGGGGAGGGATGAGAGGAGGGTGTGTGTGTGTGAGGTAGGGGTGTGTGCTTTTGTGTGTTTAAAATTGGTATTTTGTATGAGCTGCTTTAGGGAGAGACCATTCCTTACATAGGGAGTGATTACATCAGCAAGCAATCTGTGCTTTATTCCTGTGATTTACAGAGTTGGGGGTATATCTTATTCTGTGCACAGGTTGTCACTTATCCCAAAAGTCCTTATAGACTAATAATTATGTCAGAAACAGAAACACATGTCACTGCCATTTTAGTTACGGCTTGAAATGACAGGTGGTCCCAAGGGCTTGTTCACACCATATACAGTGCATTCCAGCATTCGCTGCTGGAATGCACTGTATCACATCCCAGTCACCTCCCTGCGTTCTGGGGTGGGAGGGGGCATGGCGGTGCAGTGAAGTGAATGGCACTGCAGACACCCCCCCCCCGCCTGCAGTGGGATCGCCCGCACCAGAACGGGTGGCACATCAATGCCTGCGTTCCGGTCCAGTGCAATCAGAAAAAATGCTGCAAGCACAATTTTTTCTGAAGGCACCAGACCGCAGGCATTGATGTGCCACGCGTTCTGGTGCGGGCGATCACACTGGGTGGCTGCGGTGTCATTCACTGCACCGCCACGCCCTCTCCCTTCCCACAAAGTACTGAGCTGGCGGCAATGCAATCCTGTGCGTTTCACAATCGCGTCGGAACACACTGAGGATGGTGTGAACGAGGCCATAAGGCCTCGTTTACACTGGATGCAGTGTGTTTCAGAGCGGTAGCTGCTGGAACGCATCGCAATCCCTCACAAAACTTCCCCCTGCGTTCTGGGGCGGAAGGGGGCATGGTTGGTGCATTGAATTCAATGGCACCGCTTCCACGCGCCCCCCAGTGCAATCTGACGCATGGCAACACTTTGCCTGCGTTCCGTTCCACTGCAAGCGCAAAAAATAGAGCAAGCAGCATTTTTTGCGTTTGCAGTGCAATGGAACGCAGGCAAAGTTTTGTCACATGTCCGTTCGCACTGGGGGCGGTGGGGCGTGGAAGCAGTGCCATTGAATTCAATGCACCACCATGCCCCAGAACGCAAGGGGAAGTTTTGTGAGGGATTGCGGTGCATTCCAGCAGCTGCTGCTCTGGAACACACCGCATTTGGTGTGAACAAGGCCTAAAGAGGGCTGCTCTGCAGACGGCCAGAATTAGTAATTTTGGTAAAAAAGTGGATGCCTGTAGAAATGTGCACTGGAGTAAAAACCATGCCAGCTCCCTAACTGCAAGCATGAAGATATCTGGATCAGGACAGCAGAAAAATTAAACATTTAATGAAATAATTAGTAATGCTTAATAATTAATTAAATAATAATATTTTGCTTAATAATTAATGAAATAATAATATTTAATAATGAAATAATCAATATTTAAGAATCAATTAAATAACTAATAACATTTAATAATAAATCACTAATAATTATTATTAAAAAATAATAACTAAATCATTTATATTAAAGACGGCCCTGCAAATAGTGCCAAAAAACAATTAAGCGGGCAAACTATGCGGCCGCTCGTTGGGGTCAATTGAGTGGGGGGCGCAAAATTTTGTTCTGCCCCGGGCAACCGTAACCCTGATTACGCCATTGTACCTCACGCAAGGCCCTGTATATTAAAAATGTAGGCAGTGATTGTTTACAGAATGCCCAAATGTGTATATCATTAATAGAGTATTAAATCCATATAAATAGTAGAGATCAGCCTGCAAAGATATTATAATGGACTATTATAACCTACACCAATCAACATTCATGTATATGGCGCCCTACTGGTACCAATTTTTTTATACTGCACTACAGTATTGCAGTACCATGTGTACCAAGTGGGGGAGGGAATGGAGGAAGTAGGTAATGTGATTATATATAGCAAGATGGAAGGAGGCCAAAAAATGGGTACCCAGTATAGAACATAAGTCACTTTAAATGTATTTTTATTTCATAGAAAGTCTTAAAACCAGCTAAGCAAAATGTTAAAAACATTCACTTAGATCAGTATTTTGTACATATAATTCCCAACAGGCTCACAAAGAAAACAATGCAAATGATGTGAACAATATGTTTCTATTACATTACAATAATCTATATTGTGTCCTGAATATTGTTAATGTAAATCATATCACATGGTGAGGATTTGAGCCTCTACACCAGTGGTGGCGAACCTTGGCACTCCAGCTGTGCCAAAACTACATATCCCAACATCCATCTGCCTCTGGGAGTTATGTCTGTGGCTGTCAGAGCCTTGCAATGACTCATGGGACTTGTAGTTCCAAAACAGCTGGAGTGCCAAGTTCGCCATCACTGCTCTACACCTTTCATGCACCAACTGTCCCCTTCCTCAGGAGTAAGTAAGGAAGATTTTTCTTTATACTCTAGATGAATAATCCATTGAATCAATACATTATAGAAAACAAAGCAATTTCCAGATGTATTCCAATACTGTATACAGGTATTCCTCAGTTAACGACCGAGTTCCGTTCCTACGACCAGGTCGTTAAACGAATTGGTCGTTAAGTGAGGAACTCTATACAGTACTGTACTGCATTAGTACAGTACTGTATAGCGTTGCCGATGTACAGTACTGAACAGTGTACTGTACATCGGGCAATGAAAATACTCACGGGGACGCGCTGTGAAGAACGGAGGACGTCACGTCGCACTGGCGCTGACGCGCGAGGTCGGAGGTCGCTCGGAGGACGGTCGTAAGTGCGAGTAGTCGCAAAACAGGTAAGTAGTTAAGCGAGGAGTATCTGTATACAAAATCCCATTAAAAATCATCTTCAGGAATCCATGTGACTTTTCCAAGTAGTTTTTAACTCATGCAGTGAGATGATAGTTACCTCTCAGAACATTGTGGTTAAGCTACAAGGCACACTTTTTCGTGTATTTTTTAATATGATTTTTTATAGGACTTTTAACCATAAAAGTACATTTATAAACCCTATCACACAGGTTGTTACTCTTTAAAATACAGCTGGAATCTGGCTTGAGGTAACTGGGTTCCAATTAGGTTTTTATTGAGAAGAGCAGAAAAAACAGCCATTGTGGCTGAAAACAAATAGTTTTGAGTAAAATGCCTACATTATGCATGATATCAATTACACACATTTTTTAAAATGACATTTATGTTTCCGAATGAAACTTGTTTAGTATAAAATTGTCATAAGATAAAATAATGACCTAGAGTTTAAATAACTCACTCATAAAGCCTAGTTCCTAGCAGGATTACCTTCTCCGGTTTTAAGCAGGCAAATATTCTCCTACCTTGGGAGGAACTTGCTGTCATGCAGGCATAGTTCTATGTCCTGCAGATCATTTAGTTTATATGCCAGAGGACCTTCACCTTCCTGTACTTTCTGGCCAGTCCGGTTATAAGCGCTAGACCCAGGATCCTTCCTTTAATGAGACAGCCTAAGGTTGTTGCCATAGGCGACATCTCTTTGGGTCACATGGGGGGCTGCAGGCAGAGTGGCATGGGCTAGACCCTAACGCTACATTCGCATCTCCACTTTCCCCCTTCTCTCCATTCATAATATACACAGCCCAAGACTCTGTTTCCAGAGAGGGGAGTGTAGTTGGGACTGTAATGCTGGGAACTATGAGACCTGTAACGCTTAGAGCCAGAGCGCTATAGGTTCTATAGCTTGAATGCTATTGTAAGTTGTTTGCCTTTGGAAGAAAATGGCATTATAATATGATAAACATTTAGAATAAATGTTTAGAAAGCATTACTTTTTTTGCATGCCAAATATCCCATATCTTTTTTTCGAGCTATAATTTAACACGGATGCTATTTTGTTCTTGACTGTCTGCTCCTAGTATTGTACTTTCCAGAATCAATAGTGTTCTTGGTTGCTTATAATTGCTTTGTGCTTTTGGACATGTATATTGATAGAACAATAAACGTCAGAATGGACTGGATCAAATAGTAGTAATAGACCGGAAGATTATTGTAACTGAACTTATTATATCTAAATGCATACATGAGATAAGACTTGCACTGTTGCACAGGCTGCTTTAGTTCCCATTTTTAAATGTCAACAACCATGTTCATACTTGTAAATCGTATTTAGAAAGTGGAAATAATAGATGCTGAGGGCAAACTAATGTTACAGGTCAGCCTGAAAAAAACATTTCTATACCTTTTATTTAATGGAAGGTAGCACATTTTTTTTTTTTTATATAAGGATAATTTATAGCCATCTGTGTGTGTGATATATACATATATAAATATATATATATGCTTAGGCTTTCGGTACCCAGCCTGTGACCTTTTAATGCTTACTGTGCCCCAGCAGCCACTAGTCATTGTTTGGCCAAGATGCTTACCTTGGGACAGTGAAGGAAAATATTCATAATACTGGTTACTACAAACTATGGGTTTAGTTTATTGCTTACACTTTTACATTTTTTAATCTTTATTTGTTAAAGGAGAATTATGAGGCGAGTGATTTTCACTCAGCCTCATAATCTGAGCCAACCTGTGACAATGAAACTGTCACAGGTCGGCTCAGTAGATTGGGAAGTGAGCGAACACATACCGTCGCTCGCTCACTTCTCGATCTATCCCTGCAGAGAGCGGTGACTGTCACTCATGGCTCCGTGCAAGGATTCCCCCCTCCCCAGTCCGATCGTCCAGCGCTGACTGGCGGAACGGATGGGGGAGGGGGCGGGCACAGCTGGCTCTGCCTCTAGATAGGCAGAGCCAGCTGTGTCGGGGATCCCCCCACGGCTGCGGCGTCTCAGTATACCGCGAGCTGTAGCTCGCGGGATACTGAGCTTTGGGTCAAGGGAGAATGCTAGTTTGTGTTCTCCCGTGACCCTTAGGAGAACTATGGGGAAAAACCCTGACCCCATAGTTCTCCTTTAAAGTATTTTTCAGATTTTGTATAATGGGTCTTACTGAGAGAAAAAACAAATGTAGTACCATTATTTTTTTTAGATGCTGTAGGGGGCACTGCCTGTAAAGGGACTATAATGGGCGTGATCTCCAACAGTTGCTTGTAACGTGTCATCAGTCTGTTACACTTGTGCTGGATAACACTGTGCCTCTTATAAATATGCAACCCGGACCAGAGCTACAGGGGGTGGAGCATTGCATGGGTACATTGGCAACAGGAGAGTGCATCCCAGGGTGCAGAAAACAGAGCTCATCTAGCTGTTTCACTGGTGACAGGCCATGCATGGCAGAAGACAAGCTGAAGCCATGAGGCAACCATTGGGCTGGCATGCTAATGTGACCTTGTGCATTTAAATATCAGTGTTTCTGCTTTTCCTCGATCATCATGCTAATCCAGTGCCTTCAAAATGTATGGAATGACTGAACCAGAAGAAATATGCAGATATGAGGTTTTTTACTTTGCTTTGACTTTATAATCTGCATACCTGAAGACATTCAACAATAGGAACTTGTATTTGCTTTAGTGCAGGTTTAGAACCAGGTACTTCTAACCACAAACATGAGTTCACCATATCGGTGTTCATTTTACCTCCCTGGATATTACATTTTGTGATAGATGCTTAACATGTGGAAGATGTTTAATTCGGTCCTTAAACAATGGTCTCCAAGACTACTGGGAGTAGATTTTCATTGTCACTGGGTTCATGGTCAGCTGAGTCCATCCTCAAATGTATATTAACAATCATGCAGTGAGTTGATCTAATGTGGTGCATTGGCTTTCTGTGTGCAGCTGCCTTACAAATAACATCTTAAATGTGTTGTGGGTTCGTTCATTTTAAACACACTTTTGTTACTTGTAGACTTGATGCTGGATGGTCTGTGCACCCAACATACCAAGGTGACCAAAGAAAACATGAAGACCTTACAGATGAAGAGAAGGAAATTATTAACAGAGTTATAGCAAGGGCTGCAAAGATGGAAGAGCTGGAGCAAGATCGAATTGGGTAGGAATTACTGTCTCTGTGTAATGAATGTTCTTTGAAGAAAATGTATGACATAGTTCTGTCTTTACTGCAACTATATAATACAGCATGTGTATTCACTAGTGAGCCTGGACTGGCAGGACAGCAACATTCATATTCTCAAAAGCCTGGTAATTAGGGATGTCCCGATTCCACTTTTTCAGGATTAAAAAAAAAACATAGAGCAAGCTTCGGCGCTTTGTATCTGGGCATTTTGACAAGTACAAGTACTTGTCAAAATGCCCTGTATCGGGCCCGATTCCGATACTAGCATCGGTATCGGGACATCCCTACTGGTAATGAATCATCTCTCTAATAGCAGCAGTATTTCAGCATATAGCATTAGAACATCTTATGCTGCTGGCCAGAGGAGATTGGTTTCAAGGCTGGAGACAGCAACAACAAATGGGCCCTTCATGTGTAATTTAGTTTTGTTCATATGTCATAAATGTAAATATTGCTGAAGCTAATGTAGCTAACATCGCTAGTTTGTTTGTCTCGCGAACACACGAACTGCCAGGGCATTCAGCGGGCTGCTCACATGATTGGGCAAAGTAGTGAGGAAGCCCTCTGCTGTGTAACCTAACTTAGCTGTAATTACCAGGCAGCGCTCCATCCATGACCGTTTACACAGCGGGGAGGCTTACCCTGCTGTGTAACCTGTTACAAGCCTCTCTGAATAGAGAAAAAGCTGTCGGCTTCAGACTTGAAACTTTTTCCTCCATAATAGTAGGTGAGGCTCCGCCTCACCTGCCTCCCCTGCGCGTCCTGATGCCTACATCACTGATGAGTCCTGTCCTTGTCTATGTAAGGTTAATACAGTGCTTTACAAAGAATGTTTATTCAATGTAAAGTAGTCTGATGGAGTTGTCAGGCTAATGTTACTACTATAGGCATTTTGTGACACAGACATACACATGCATGTTGGGGCCAGTTTGCATAGATTTCTGTTAACGTAGCAAAAGGGATTTGCACTGTGGTGTAACTGCAGAAAATCCCCACAACTAGATGAAGAACATACAAACTGCTAGGCATACATGCATAAGATATCTACTGAGTATATGCATAGTCATGCAGCCAGTAAGACTGATGGCAGGCAGGTCATCTGACTGGTGGAAGAATTCTACAGGGACTAGACAACGCAAGTGGTACTAAGGCCCAGACTTATATCTCTTACTGTTTATTAGAACTGGACTCTGAAGGGAGTCAAACATTAATGCTGCATGTACAGTTCCTTCCCACAGATTTAACAATATGTCAAAGCAGTAATCCTATGCAAGCCATGTGCAAAATTTGTAAACCCTAACAGTGAACGTCTCCTATTTACTTCCTTTTGTTCTGTTAAATTGATATAAGTACCAAAAAAATACCTGTTGATCCTCCCAGAAATCTAACGAGCGGATACCTTCTTTTGAGCTCTACTTCTCCCCACAGTTACCAGTTAGCATTGTTCCGAGCTTTCTCTGTGAACTGTCTTATGATGAAGAGGAGAGGTGGAGTTGGACAGGAAGTGTTACTGGTAGAATCAACAGGTGAAAAGAAAGGAAAAAAAAGCCTAATAAGAAAAAAGAACTTATACAGCCACCACATCTAAGGACTGTAAGCTGCAACATATTTCATTTATTGTTCTTGGATTTAGATATGCTTTAAAGATGATATTTCCTGTTGCTAACTATTTTCAAGAACAGCAGTTGCAAATACTTTTGTATCGTGAAGATCACATATTTTTGTGAACATATACAGTGTGTTATTTGGTGTTATTTGATTCATTCACTAACTTACACTTGATTACTAATCCTTATACTGAATATTCCATAGGAGTGCTAATTCCAAAGTACTAAAAGTTAATTGAGCTGTGAATTTTCTCAAAATAGCAAATCACAGATTAAGAAGGAAGGTTCTGCTCGTTCAGTAAAAAACCTGTCGTTACTATTTTGCAAAGTTGAAAGGGCAATGGGTATCTCTTTGTGTGAATTATAAACAGAGATAAAACAAATGTTAGATGATGTTTCCTAGACATGTAAGCTGTGGAAAAATTCAGTTTGGTTCGGATATTTCGTTATTTCGGGATTCGAGACCGAAATTCCATTCGGTTTGGGGTTTCGGATTGAGACGAAATACAAATTTTTGTTAGTTTCGGATAAGTTTACGAATGAATATTTCTTACAACTACCACAGAAAGCCATATACAGATATTAACCCCTTGCCGTCCGCCCATCGTAAAATTACGTGCGGACGGTGGATCTTTCCCCGCGGGGTCACGTAAATGTATGTCTTTTTTTTTCTGCTCGTGCGCACCCCCCAGAAGGATAACAGCTGTTATCGTCTGTCTCATACAAGCGTTTGTATGACCTTGTATGGTGCGCCCCCCCTTCGCTGCTGCGCCCGCCTCCTTCACCGCTGCTGGTCATCCTGGGCACCGCTGTCCCCCCCTGCGGTGCCCAGGACCGAGAGGACTGGCACAGCGGCTGCTCGAAGAGTACCACTGATCTCTCCCCCTTCTCTCTCTCTCTAAAGTTGGAAGCGATGTGTATTACATCACTTCCGCCTTTAGCTGGGAGCCAGAGAAGAAGCTGATGAAGCAAATCTCTGCTTCATCAGCTTCTTTGGGGGTCCCTAGGTGACAGGGGTCATGGGGGCCCCTGATGTCTCCATTAACATTAAGAGGACCTGTAATTTTTTTCTAGCTATCACATTGGGGGATTTGTAGCCCCCTATGTGATAGCAATCAAGTTAAGTGTAAAAAAAAGTTTAAAAAAAGTACTTAAAGTTTAAAAAAAAAACACCCAAAAAGTTTTAAGTCCCCCGCGCACACGCACTTATATACATAAATACGCGCCGGGCGCGCCTATGTGCAAAAGCAACGATTATGCTGCACATGTTACATATCGCCACGAACGTCGCAGAGCAATGAGAGCAATAATTCTAAGCCCATAAATCAATTTTTTTCAAAATAAAGTAATTTTTCAGTAATAAATTAAAACCTCAGTGGTGATTAAATACCACCAAAAGAAAGCTCTATCTGTCCCTAAAAAATGGTATAAAATTAATTTTGTTGTATGACAGAATAAATGTCAGTCAAAGTACCGCAGAGCTGAATACTGAAAAATGGCCTGAGCAGGAAGGGGGTTTAACACCCCGGTCAGCAAGTGGTTAATACTAAAGCTGAGGCTCCCAGACCCAAATGGCATTCTAGGAGCCTCAACTTTAGTATTATATGTATATATGGCTCCCATGTTGCCGTAACGAAAATTTGTATTCAGACCTATTCGGATGCTTTAAACCGAAAAAACGCATCTGATTGGCAAGTAAAGTCACATGTCCGATTCAGTTTTGTTTTTGAATGAAATTCGTACGGGATACAATATTCGGAAACGGAAATTCGGATTCGGACACATTTGGATGCATTGGGATTCGGAAATTTTGATGTGTCCGAATTTTGGTAAATTCGTACGAATTTTGATTCGGAATAAAACGAATCGCACATGCCTATTGTTTCCCAAACCCATGTACAGGTGAAACTTGAATAATTAGAATATCGTGCAAAAGTAATTGCAGTAAGTTCTGCAAAAGGGGCCCAAACCAAGTACTGAGTACATATGCATGCTTGTACTTTTCAGAGGTCCGATATTGTTCTATGTACAATCCTTGTTTTATTGATTGCATGTAATAATCTACTTTTTTGAGGTTGTGGATTTGGGGTTCTTGGGGTTTTCATGAGCTGTAAGCCATACTCATCACAATGATGACAAATCACGGCTTGAATTATCTTGCTATGCATCTAATGAGTCTATCTCATATATTAGTTTCACCTTTTAAGTTGCATTAGTGAAATAAATGAACTTTGCACGATATTCTAATTATTCGAGTTTCACCTGTATTTAATTTGTTGACGTTCTCCTAAGGTCTGCTGATGGACCTGGGAGATTTACAGGCAACTGTTCTAAAAATATTCATGTTGTGCCACAAGTTCATTTGAGGTATGGCTGGTTTTGTCATTGTGCCATTATCGTCATTGCACAGAGAACATGTTGCAGAATTACAATTCATAATGCCCATGTCTTACTTGTGATCCTAATGCTGACAAGAACTCATTCCTCCCAACATTCCAGCACAATGTATTTATACAATGGACAGACACCTGCCACACCGACCCTTAAGAATTTATATGCCAAAAATGATTGGGTAAACCCAGAATTGTTATTTTTTTCACATTTACTTTTTCCTTTATACTGAATTTGTGAAATAACAAGATAATTATAAGATGGGATGACGGTTTTAGTGCAGAATAACCCGTTTGGTAGTTAAATAAAACCTTTTCATAGATGTCTTTACATCAGACAAAAAAGAGGGACAACTAAGGGGGAAGGAGAAACAGAAGGATTTGGTTCCAGTTGGGAGGTATAAAGAACTTGCCAGCAAAAGGATTACTAGAATATGCAGGAAGCAGGCTTAGCTATGTTTTAATGTGTCCTTTCCTCCCCAACCTTGTGAGCAAGGTGTTACTTCCTCACTGTCCAAAATGCTGCAAAATGTTAGTTGCTGGTGGGAGTCAGATCCCTCACTTATCCACCTGGCAAGGGAGTGGCACTTGCAAGCAGGTGAGTGTTTCAACTCCCTGCTGTGTCCTCCAAAGTGATCCCTTCAATGGCAAGTTCTCACCAGTGACAAGATTGCAAGAGTGACATTGCCTTAAGACAGGTTAATTTTAAATGCTAACACGTCTACATATGAAGTTACTATAAACATATGTGCTGTGTACATCAGCAGTCAGTGTCTTTGTGATCAGCCTCACTGTAGGCATCTCAGTCAGGAACAGGATATGATATGTGTTCAGACCTGAGCAATTAAACTGCATTGCTGTATTTTCACATGACAAATGAAAATAAATTGAGATGGTAAATTGGCTTTATTGGCTTGGAATCAAGTGTGGAATAAGAAACTTGTCTTTAGGCTATGAAATCTGCCATGCTGCACATATCCACTGCTTTTGTTCGAGCTGCTTCGACTGTACAAGTAGAAATGCAGATTTTAACCTTTCATATTGGAAATGGTCTGTGTGGGCATAATTGTGAAGGCAGTTGTTACTTCTTATCTCTTTGACAGGCAGAGTAAATTGGAATTATACAGCTGTACCGGTCTTCCAGTCATATAGACAGATGCAATTATTTCAAGACAATGAGGGACAGACAGTGTGTTCTAAAATTAGATCAGGTCAGCTTTAACCCCTTATTTGCTGATGTATGAACATATTTTTTTCTTGTTTCGTACACATTTTGTAAACCTTTGCTAATTGAAATGCTCACTTTCAAAGCTTTTCTCCAGGCAAATAGTAAGAAAAAAGATTTTATATATTATCTCTTGATTGACATTTTTTGTTTTTTGATTTAGTTTAATTTTAATGTTTTATTGTTCAAAACAAAATTCAGACATACAAAAACGTAGAAAATCCACAGTTGTTCTACAGGCATAAAGTTCAGATACCACTTCGAAGGGAGGTGGGGGTTGGGGGTATTTAGAAGCAGGCAAAAATACATACAAAGCAATCATTTTTAATGAGGAAATAATTGTAATACTGGAATCATCCTTCTGAACCATTTTTCTAGAGTGTATGTACATCTTATCTTTTCAGTAAGCATTAGTCACCATTCACACCATCGTGTTCCATGAATGGCTACCAAATGCGGGAAAAAATGTATATTCACAAAACATGCACCAAACTTGGAATGCATTTGCAGTGCCATTACTGGTTAATGGCTTTCCAAGTGCACCCGGGAGAACTCATGGTTTCCAATGTGCACAAATGCGCGGGAAAAAAATGCGGCTATTTTTGCCTGTGTTCAGGATCCCACGATGGTGTGAACGGGGGCTTAGGTTTAAAATTAATATATGCAGGAGCAGTAATTCCAATTTAAGATGATGCTTGCTATCTGTTCTCTAGTTATAAAGCTCTGTGGTTTAGATGCCAGCCCCGAGCAATGCAGCAGATCCTGAATGGCTTACTATGCTCCTTGCTGTCCTTGCTCAGCGCAAACATTTACAGTAAAGATTTAAGAATTTTTGGAACAGAACCCTGCACATACTTTGCAATACTTTTCGTGTTTTACATGCATCAATGAATCACATGACCCTTTTTTAAAAAATCACATTTCACAGCAATGCAAGTTACAATGTGTTGTGTCATAACGCAACACACATATGATGGCCAGGTGCGTTGGGGTGCCATTGGGCAATAGTAGTAAAGTGTCACGCGTGATATTGTGCGATGCAGAGATGTGAACTGGGGCTTAAGCATGGGTCTTTTATATCTGTCTATAGTTCTGCCTTAAAGAGTGGTATTTAAAGGGGTAATGAGTAGGCGTTGACCAATATGGATTTTTATGAATGTAAACAGCAGGCAGTCACCTGACATCAGTCGATTTTTTTGTTTTTTTTCTGTCAGATTACAAAAAAAAGCATTAGCTCCCCTGCTATCTGCTGATTCCCCTGCTATCTGCTGTTTTTATTATGTTGACAGCAGCCGCCGACCTTCATCAGAGTAAAGAAAAAAAAAACGAAAAAACAGATAGCATGGGAATTATTAGCTAGGCTGCAATTGGTTATTTCAAATTGGAATAGCTAATAGCAGGGTGGCTATTGCACCTGCCCACTGCTGCTGTCAATCAGCATAGGAGGACCTGAAGGAGAACTTCAGGTCCACTTCTGCTGATTGACAGCAGCAATGTGCAGGTGCAATTTGAAATAGCCAATAGCATCCTAGCTATTCATTTCCCTGCTATCTTTTGTTTTTGTTTTTTTACTCTAATGGGCTGCTGTTAAAATATTAAAAAAAAAATTAGCAGGGGAATCAGCAGATATGGGGAGCTAATGCTATCTGCTGTTTTTTTTCTTTGTATTCTGACAGCAGCTCAATGACTGCCAGCTTTTGACTAGCACCTTCGATCAGCTAATTGAGGGATGCAGGCCAGAGAGTGGCACCCACTGTGCAAATTTCAGCTGGTTCCTCAAGAACCGGCTGAAATTTGCACAGTGTTTATCGGTAATATCAGTCCCTTTGACCGATACCGATAATTAAGAAATGTGTAAATATCTGTCCTGATTATCGGTAGATCTGATAATCGGTCGACCCCAGGTAATAAGCCTGTTTGGAAGTCTTGATATTAACCCCCTAAGGCCCCTTTCACCCGGGCATCGGTAAGTTCCAATCAGCAGGGGATCCGTGCAACTTACTGGACCGATGTTAGGACTTTGGTGAGTCAGGTGTAAACGGACATGTGTCTTTTTATATCTGTTTACTTCCAATCCCTCATGTTCAGGTCCAACAAAATTGAACTCTATTCCATTTGGTTTTCTGGCCCTGGCCAGAGTCTGGTTCACTTTAAAGCAAAATGTCTTGGGATGCAAAATGTATAAGTGGTATATTATACTGCTATTGGCATGCTAACTGTACTCAATGCAGAGCAGAAACCAGAGAGAACTCCCAAAAGGACATGGGGAGATAAAGTATGATTTACAACATTATTATGCATTCATAGAAGAAAAATGATGACCATGTTGCATTAAAACCCTGTTGCAATAAAACCCTGCAGACATTCGTTCAACAATTACTACCATTCTAACATAATATTTATTGCTTATTACATTTAAGATGCATTGCTTGTGTCATACGTATCTTCTCGCACTGAAAGTTATTTAATCTGTTAACTGCAAATCTGAACGTGATTAGTTTTGTATTTCTTTAATTGTATTAAGTGAGTCAGAAAATGTTCAGTTCAGTCCTTCATATTCCTTCCTTACTTCTCCCTCCTGCCCCTTACTTATTGCTCTCTTTTTCCTCCTTTCATGCCCTTCCTTATGCCTTCCATTTTCCTCCCTCCAGGCCCTACCTTATTCCTTCCATTCGACTTCCCTTCTCGCACTGAAAGTTATTTAATCTGTTAACTGCAAATCTGAACGTGATTAGTTTTGTATTTCTTTAATTGTATTAGGTGAGTCAGAAAATGTCAGTGTACAAGTACATTCTGTATCCAGCCTCTAGGCTCACAAAGGCTGACAAACAAAAAAGTGTTACATCTTTGCCAGTAGGATTTAATTATACAAATACCTGATATGGTATATAATGATTCAGAGTATTATATTTTCTATAAAATGTAATTTTTTTTAGTTAAGAACTGGTATTATGCCCCTAGATTATTAACAGAGATTATTAACAATAACGTTTTCACAGATCTGATGTCTTACACGGTATGGTAATCAGGCTATTGACCTGACATTTTTAGAACATTTTGGGAAACACAGACACCCTTCCTCTGACTATTATATATTGCCATAGTAATCCCTGTGCCTTGTTTCTATGCTTTGTCAATATGGATACAGGTGCCAATCAGGATTGAGCCTCAGTCTACCTTTTGAATGGAAAACTGAAGTGGAATAGCAAAAGATCGGACCAGGCTGAAGCCTCATTTAGAAGGTTTAATGATAAGAGATGCAGCTGGCAACAGGGATAAGCAAGTTAAAAAAAACAGTGGCTCACAGGCCCTTATTTATAAGACATTTTACATATGGGCTACAATATTGGCTACCATGGCCTTCGTCACTGCAACTATAACCATACATCTTAAAATTCCTTAGATATCATGTCTTCTAAGTTGTTCTGGACCCTTCTATTCTAGCCACAGCACATAGACTGGACATGTACACACATGCCAAGTGTGTCTTGTATGCTGTTAGGTTTTATCTAAAATTCATCTGTATGTCTTTATAAAGTTAATCTGTATACAGTATTTCTGTACAAAGCTGCTCAACTTCTAAGACTAACTTTAACTCCATTACAAAAACTAGAGGCCACCACCTAAAATTGGTGGAAAAAAAATTCCAGCACAAGGGGACGAAGGGGGTTCTTCACAGTAAGATCAGTTAGGGTCTGGAACTCACTGCCACAGGCGGTGATTTCAGCAAAGAATGTGGAATTGTTCAAGAAACTTTTGGGCGATTTCTTAAGGGACCGTAATATACAGGGGTACAGGTACTCCTAGAATGAGATCCTAATAGGTTGGACTTGATGTGAAAGCACACTTATCAGCACAACTGAAATATAGGTATTATATTTTAAACATTCCAGTGTCAAATTTCTTATAGCTGTTTAAAAAACTTTCCTTGTTTTCACTTAAAACCATCTCTGTATATTATTCCCTGGAGATATCAGAAACCAAACCGTCCCCTTCTTTTATGAATCATTAGTAAGAGCAGTAGACATGTAGCTTGTTAAGTTGGTTTTTAAAAAGAAAGCCAGTTATAAAGAGGAACTGAATTCTGGAACCTGCTGTGCTCAAAAAATGCAAGTATGAAAGACTAATCACCATTATTATCTGTGGTCACTCTGCAGCTGTTCCTTCCCAAATTACTGACTTGAAATGCCTTGTTCTGCACTGTATGTTTGGATGGAGGTGGCCATCTTGGTAGAGGCAGGGCTTTACTGCCTCATGCCTGAGCCTCTAGCAAGAAGAACAGTGAGAAGCACAGTACTGACATCACAAAATCTCCTGAGACTAGCAGTTGAAGGCAGCAGTTTATTAGATCTCTCTCACCAGATATACAGCTATGAGGCGTAAAAGCACAGGAATACATGGGCACAATCACATGAGTGCACTGCTATTTTTAAGTAGGGATTTCAGACAATAGGTAGATTTTTAAGACTTCTGCTTTGGTACAATTACTATTCTAGATGTTCCCTATAATAATTAAAATCTTTACATTTTGAGTTCAGTTCCACTTTAAGTGTAAATAGTTTAACTTCTCATTTGCAGTGTACCCACTCACACTAGTTACAGCTAGAAATAAAAAGATTCAGCGTTTCTCATTTTTGCCCAAGCACTTAGTTGTCATGTTTCCGAACCATTTATTTTCTTCAAATGCTTCAAATGCTCAAAAACTTTTCACATGTGTATGTATGTAATGCTAGTTTACTATTGGCTATTGCAAATTGAAATAGTCAATAGGAATCTAGCAATGCATTCCAATGGGCAAAACATTTTTTATTTATTCTCTCCTTATTCTCTCCTTGGCGGCCGGGAGACTCCCGGAGCGCCAGGGAGAGTTTGCTGTTTGGAGATCAGTGTCCCTGGTTAGCAGGTAACCAGGGACGCTGATCTCTCTGCAAGGGGCCGGACCCAGCCGTAAGATCACGGCTGGCTCTGCCCAGCTGTCAGAAGCAGGCTGTCGGCCGGCCAAACGGCCAGCTTCGGCTTTCAGCACGGCTCAGCCGAGCCGAGACATATGCGTTCGGCTCGACTGAGCCGCTCGGCCACGTTCGGGAGCTGTACGGGCTATAGTGAATAGCCCGTACAGCACCCCTTCGGTTCTACTGAACCGAAGGGGTCCTGAGGCCGAAGCTAGCCGAAGGATCGGCCGAAGCTACGGCTAGATCCTTCGGCTGCTTCGTGAATAAACCCCTTGGAGATCAACGAGGTGGACAGGACTAAATGGACTACCAGAATACATAGGGGAAAATTTCACATGATATTTGCAGAGGCTAATTTTAAAGTCTCCCAGTTTCCCAGACACTCTCAGACGCTCCTTACATGCCCTTATCTATTATTGGGCATGGGAATCATCTGTGGTTATAATACTGCAACAAAAATCAAGATCTCCTGGATTATGCTTAATGAAAAAAATTACAAGCATTCTTTAGAACAAGCAAGAAAGGTTTGAGTGAGCACGGAACCCATATATGCTCTATATACAGTCAATACTGTATACTGGAGGGGGGTCCTTGGCTGGGAGGGGAGTTGGCCTTCTTTCTTTTCTCCTGTTTTTCTTTTCATTTTTTCCTTTATGCTCCCTTCCATCTATTTTTGGAGTTTACATTTTCTTCATTGTTAATCAATTACAGATTAATGTAGCTAAAATAATATCACAAAATTGGTTCTGGATGGGTCTGTGACAGCTTTACTAGAAACAACAGAGAGTCCGAGATCTAATTCTAATTTTCATATTCTATGCAACAAGATAACGCATCCATACTCACACCCCACTCTCTGGAACTCCGCTCTATTCTACGGTCTTTTATTCTGCCTCTACTAAATGCATTTGTATTGTATATCTACTTTACATATTGAGTGCCACATAAGTAATAATACAAAGATATGTTTGTGAATTTATCTTTATTGAAAGTTAATAAAAAGACATTGAAAAAGAATGATGCAGTGCATCATGTCCATACCTTGAAAAGAGTTAAACTGTCAGAGCCTTTGCAGACTGTAATTCTTAGTGTTCTGTTTCTGGGCAACATAAATATTTAAACATTAAATCTGGTGTGCTACTTATTCCTTACCTGGCAGGATGATAATGGAGTGTTTAATATGCATGTTTAAAGGAAATCCTTTTGTGTCAAATATCTGTTTTCACTCTGTAGATCTAAATGTAAAGAAGAATCAAATGCTAACAAAATGCTATAGACTGAGTTATCTACTGGCCCGAAATGCATTATGACTGAGCCAAGACTGTGTTGCATTCATGCCAAGTATAGATATACTTAAATGCTAACAGCAGCAGCAACAGCCCACCTTTGCAGGTCTTCTCTTTAGTTCAAGGAAGTGCTGTTCCTGCACTGAAACAATTAATCTCTGCAGTCAATAGTCAATAATCGTGCTAACCCCCATGATGTAATTGCAAACCATCACATATAAAATGCTGGAATAGGGAGGCTTCCAGTAGTCATAAAATAGTTTTGTATTCCTTTAAAATGCAATCTATAGTTGTATACTTAAAGTGACACTAAACTCAAGAGTTAAATCTTAAAAATACAATCAAGTAACTTAACTATTAACAAAAATGTATCTTATTTGTGTATCACTCAGCTGTAGATCCTAAAATCATCTCTGAATTCATGGTGACACTGTCCTTCCTTCTGGAGGGTGGCTACTTTTGTGTCCCATGGTCCCTGTGTGTGTTGTAAAGTAGTCATCGCTCCAAGCTCACTCCCGTGATGGACTATAATCTCAATACTAATTAGTAAACTAAATGAGAGATACATCACGTTAGTGAATTTGGAGTGATGGCTACTCTACAACACCCAGAGGGATCATGGGAAACAAAAGTAGCCACCCTCCAGAAGGAAGGACAGTGTCAGCACCAACTCAGAGATGATTTGAGGATGATTTGAGGATCTATAGCTAAGTGACACACAAATAAGCAAAATTTTTGCTAATAGTTAAGGTACTTGAATGCATTTTTAAGATTTAACTCCTGAGTTTAGTGCCACTTTAAGTCACTAACTAGCTTTAAACCAGGTCCATGACATGAGACGACTGCCTTGGACACTTGGGCAGGGAGGGTTGCAAAAAGGGCAGGACCTGCAACCTATGCTGCTTGGGCAGTTTACAGCTCAGTCCCTTGTCTTTGGTCATCCTATAAGAGCTTCTGTCAAGGCCCCAGTTTAGACATTTGAATTTTTGACAGTTGAGTTAAGAGAAGATGCCAGAGGCTTGCTTGCCTCCTTTCCATGCCTGCAGCAGCCTCGATTAAGGAAGTTCAGTCTCTGCCAGGCTGATTACTGGTCCCCCTGCACACACAAAAGTGTAACACTTTGAGAGATTTATGCATTTACCCTTTGGCTATGGGTGGTGGAAGGGAATGGAGCATGGGGAAATATATGTGACAGACGCTAGACAAAAAAAAAGGTGTGGGGGGGGGTCATTTTGGCATCTTAACCTTATCCTATCACTGCTTACATATCATATTTTGATGGATGTTGTGAAAGTAGTGGTAGCCAAGAACCAGTCTTAGAATTCAAAGATTTTTACACCTAGTAATTTTATTTTTAGAAACTTTGCAATTGAAATCATTGATATCATTTCAAATAATTGTTCACGTCTTGAGGAGGGGTCTTAGGGTCTGTTAACTAAATCTTTGGATTTGACCCATTTTTGTAAATGTGAGTAAAACAGCGGGGCATTGGTTTAACCCCTTCATGACTGAGCTAGTTTTCAGGTTCTGTTCATAAATGACTGACACATTTTTTACATTTTTGCTGTGTGATTCTTCCACAGCAGTAATATACTTTCTTACTAAATGTACCCACACATATTATATATAGTTTTTTAGAGGACAGATAGGGCTATATAATTATATCACATATGTGTACCTAACCCCTCACTTAGTTTGAATAAAATAAAAAAAATGAGGAAAAAAACTAGAAGAAAACACTTTTTTCACAAGTTTTGATTATTATTATTTTTTTTTAGAATTTTTTTATATTAATTATAGTATAAAAAATATATTTATATATAATTTATATTTTCCTAATTTTGTTTTACACTTTATTTTAATTTTTTTACACTTTGTAAAAAAAATAAAAATAAAATAAAAAAACTTTTTTTTTTCTTGTCAGTTTATATCAAGCAATCACTATGACAGCTTGATAAATTAACTTTTTTATTTTATTTTTGGCTATTAGGCTGATCCAAACTTAGGAACAGCTAATAATAACCTTAGAGACTGATCCTGACTTTAGTCAGATTCAGATCTCACTAAAAGCTCTTTGATCGTGCCTAGACGATCAGAAATGATACATTTCACTCAAAAGATATACATTGTATCCTTTCAGTGAAATGTATCTAAACATCGGGCTCTCGAGCTGTCAAAACAAATAGCAGAGAGGTGAGGTGAGTCACTGCTGCCTCTCTGCTATTTTGAGCTGTCAAATACGGGATCGCAAATTGCGGTCCTCTATTTGCATGTAACGGCTTCATTCTTTCATTAATGAAAGGAAGAAGCTTTTACAAAAAGCTTAATTATTTCATTAATTAATGCCTCAATACTGAGACATTAATGAATGACTGTTAAATGCTGAGAATCAGCAAATACCGGCATTACAAAGCCTGATATAACTCGTCACGTACAGTGTACGTGGCCAGTCATATAGGCACAAAGTGACAAGACGTACACTGTACGTCTCCCGTCACGAAGGGGTTAAGTCTTCATGATTTATCTGTTAAAGCTGTCAGATGCTGCCATACAAATACTCAGGCAGCATGGAGTCTTTAGTATTTGGTTGGAAGCCAACACGCTGCTTCATGCCAACCTAGATAAGTCTTTTCTTTTTCATTGCTAATGCTTTTTTTTGCAGACTGCCACACTCAGTGGCAGCAAAAAACAAAGGCTGCTCAGCTGAGCAAAAGCTCACCTTTATGTTCACTTCTTCAATCAAATTTCATTTGTCACACTGTGTTAGCTGGGGAATGGATCAAGATTGTAGTTTAGTGGGTCATATTTACCAAGGGTAACCCAAAAAAACTAAATGTAGAAGGGCCGAAATAAAGATTAGGTATCTTCGGTAGAGGCCTAGGGCCCAATAGACTTGGGGACTGGATACCAGTGTAGATTACAAATGCTTGGTAAATAAATGTTTTCTTTTTACTCACATACAGCATGTGAGTAAAAAGAAATGTGTTGGATGTGTTGGATCATCAGTGTCGCGAAGGCATGAGGTGAAAGCAGTAACTGAGGGAAGTCCAATTCAGTATGAAGGAGTAATCCACAAATATGAAGTAGCCAGACTGGTACCAAGACAATCATGTGATTTGACACTGTGTGAATGTTTTTAACTCTATTTAAACACCTCTGATTAAGTCCAAGTGTGCCTCTGCAATACTGCTGATGGTAGAACTGGTTGGCAGAAATGTGAGGCTAATCTTTTCACATGCTAATTGCCATTGTGCTTGTTTTGTTGACCATAGTAGCAGTAACAGCACTGGATGGCATTATCCCAAACAACTACAGAAGTGTAAGAGCAGGGTTCAACTATTTCTGCATTAGATGCTATATTTTGCAAAGGACAACAGCTTGTCATACCTCGCCTTTGTGCAGGGCTTGCTGTGAAAATTGTTAAGGGGTATATTTTATGATACCAGAAATGAAAAACACTGTTCAGTCCTTATATAACATACAGTATACATACACAATATTACATTTTGCTGTGGAGATGTGCTACTAACAACACTTCCAACAATTTTTCACCAGCAGAAATAAATTATAGTGTTTGGCTGGGGGCAGACAAATGGTTGGTTTTTATCATTTTTGCCATACAGATGATTTAATATGGAGATTTTTTGGAGCTGCCTATCAGATAAGCACCCCCTAAAATGTAGATAAACAGAATTTTTTATCTTGTTTAGGGAATTAAGACAGTGTTTCTCCACTGACACTTGGGGGCCTATTCTTAAACAATTTGCAGAGCCCTTCACCCTCCAAAAACCTCTGAACTTTAATTTTGAGAGAATAATGCAAAAAAACAAATGTTCTTAATATATATATTTTTTCAAATTTGAATGCAGTGTGTTGTATTATTACATTATGTCCAAACGATGGATCTGAGGAGCATAGTAAATTTGGATTTTAATTAATAAGTATTTAAGTTAATAAGTGCAATGACAAAAAATGTAATTTCCCATCCCTTAGTGAGCTTTGTGCTGCAGAGCCTGTTTCTCATATGTTAGTCTAATCTTTTTAGAGAAAGTCACATATTTAACACCATTTTCCATCACTCCTTCCTATCATTTCCAAATCAAGTTATTTGGTTAAAAAAAAAAAAAAGCAATTACATTGATAAAAAATATATTCCGACATGTAGAAGTCGTTTCTGAAAATTGTTTTTAAGTATAACTTGTAGGATAAGAGATGGAACTTTGAAACAAAAGGATCGGGCACACCATTTTTATCCTGCCGAGGTTGCCATTTTGTCTTAATCCAGCTCTGCACTGTAGTGATAATCTTAGCAAACTTTAAAGGCATAAGGCCCCTTCATCAGGTAAACTGTTCATAGTAATGTACTTTCAATTTTCCTGAATGTATATTGTGCTACCCAAAGGTTTCATTACCATTCAGGGTTGACATTATTCTTTGCCCACCAGTAGCAACCAGCTCGGTGCTTCTATGCGCATTTGTTATGCTGGCTGCTTAACAGGGCAATGTTTGGTCAATAAAATGATGAATAGATTCTTTACAACACTGGTAACACTTTTGTACAAGTGTTTTTAAAAAACGAAATGTGTTTTTAATTGATTTTAAATAAACCCTAAGTTGTTAAATAGTTCTGCAAATGTTTGCCCATATGTTTAATAGTAGGCATGCAAACCGGCAAAAATTTTTGTTTCGCTTTCGTTATTTTGTTTTTCGGTATTCTGGTCTTAAAGTGAATTAATTTCAGCATTCGGATTCGGATGAATATGAATTTTAGTTAATTTCGGATAAGTTAAATGATAATTACGAAGGAAAATTTGTTGCAGAAAAGTGACAATAAGGGGGTTATTCACAAAGGATCCGAAGGATAAAGTCATAGCTTTGGCCACTCCTTCGGCTCACTTTGGCCACCAGAGCCCTTTGATTCTGCTGAACCGAAGGGCTGGTGTACGGGCTATTCGCAATAGCCCATACAGCAGCCGAACTGCTCAGCCGAGCCGAATGACTATGCTTTGGCTCAGCTGAGCCAAAGACGCAGCCGAAGCGGGGAGAATGGTCTGCTGAAGCAGACCATTCTCCCCGCAAAATGTAAATAAATACATTTTAAAAATGGTGCGGGGTCCCCCTCCCGATCCATACCCGACCCTTTAGGTCTGGTAGGAAAGTTAGAAGGGACCTCACCGAGTTAAAAAATAACAAAGTGCGTGGGGTTCCCCCAAAATTCCTACCAGGACCTTTAGGTCTGGTAGGAATTTTAAGGGGGAACCCCACCCCCAAAATACAGGAAACAAAAGTGGGGTCCCCCCTACAATTCACAACTATACCCTTAATCCAAGCACAGGCCTGGCAGGAAAGGGGGGTACTAGGTTGTGTAAGAAACCTTCGGAATTATTTTGGATTATCCATTATGTATGTTTGCACTAATATTGTTAAAAGTACACTGACATAGTATGATAAGAAGGTAATCTCCCCCCCCCCCATGGTATGGAGATGAGGAGAGGGGAGGTGTTTTGTAGTCCTAACACGCCTCCCATCCTAGTCTGACAACATTGTTTCTCCATAAATACAGTATAAGGGGTGAACCTTGTCACCCTAGTACAGGATGTGTGTTGCAGGCTGGATCACAGGCTGAAAAAGAAGCCTGAAAGAGAACTAATGAAGCCACCACATCTAAGGACTGGTAAGCTTCAAGATATCAAATTTTTGTTATTGGGTTTGGATACACTATTAAGTATTTTCAGGCAGTGCCAGAGCAAATGTCAGGGAAATAGCTGCCTTGTCAGACTGCAGTAAATATAGGTCTGTGATATGTTTGCTGACACTGTTTCAACAAAAAGGACACAAGCGATAAAGTAAGTAACTCTACTGATACCGAACATGATATTTCATAGCTGCTGTGTAGTAAAAAGGACAATCCACTATAGAGTGTGTCTTATCACTTCTGCAGAAAAGGTATGGACCCTTGCTCATCAAGACACCCATATCGTTGTCTTCCTTGTTTTAACTGTGATTTTCTTGTTTTCCAACCAGAAAGAATATTTACTTGCTAAAGGCTTATTCTTCTTTTCTATTTTGTATGATTTGACTTACTTTTAAAAACTGGAGCAAAGTAACATTATTTTTTTATATATAGCAACCTGTCAGACTCCCTTGGTGGCATTTAATAAGAAAAAAAATCTATTTTACAGTTCAAGGGTTCATTTATTTTCTTCGATGCTGTTGTATTGACCAGGAGTTACACACTTAGAACTAAAACCAATAAAGTTTGTTCATTCTCTGTGCAATTTCCTTTAGATTTCTAGCCCAACCTCTCACAGTTTTTGTTGTTGTTTTGGACAGATTGGGGTAGCGATAGAACCTGTGTTGGTTTTTAATGTGGTCTGTTAACCCATTGGAGAAATTTCCCCCTATATCCTGTTGAGCAGCAAATAATAGGAAATCTATCCCATTGGGACACAAACTGCAATAACAATTGTTTTAAGTACAATGAGGAGGAGTTGGAATCACTGTCATGTTATTATTAAATACTTTGTGTGCCTTCATTTTCTGTGGCAACTGCTCCGCTTATTTTTCACAGGCTGTCACAGGGACAGGGCTGCAATAAAAAATGCCACAAAAGTATTTACTACGTCTAAGTCTAGCCAAAAAAGTTTTAACTGGAGTTTGGCTTTAACAGCAATTCCGTAAAAGAACTACCTATACTATGCATTCACTATATTTCCATTCAGGTAGACCCTACTTTACATCTGTGGCTAGCGTTGACATCTGCTTAGGCCTAGAAAAAAATATATTTGACATATCTGATTAATATTGCATATATCCTCATTTAAATGTTATGCATCAATTGGATTCCAATTAAGTTTACACACCTTTATACTTGCCAATGTACAACACTGAATAACTAACTGCATATATATACACCCCTTTAATATAATACACCTCACTGATGCAGCCAGTTCTGTTCCAGAGTCACACAATTAATTAAATAGATATTTAATCCTGTGTGTAGTCAAGGGATTTTAAGTGATTTGACTATAAATACATATTCATCTGATACGTTCAATTTCTAGTGAGCATGGTGATTCAAGTCACCGAATATCGTTTGGAATAGTTAAATCAGTCTTTAAGAAATGGAAAAGTTATGGCACAGCTGTAAATCTGCTAAGAACAGGGCATCCACCAAAAGCGAGTGATTGTGCAATTAGGAAACCACTGAGAAAGGCCACGAAGAGACCTATGACCATTGTGAAGGAATTACAGGCCCAACATGCAGTAGATCCCATCGCACTCCTGACCAGATAAAGCCCAAATGAAAACTGGGGGGTGCCGAAAGTGACAGCGAATGCCTCCGCACATCAAATTTAAAATACCATATAGTCACTCGCACTCCGTTAGTAGATAGCAGTCAATCTTCTTTATTGACTGAACATGATGTCACATACAGAAAATGATTTTTCGTGACCAGGCAGTCCCTTCTTCAGGCAAACAACATTGTTAACACCAGTGCATATGTATATATGTTTACACTTTGTATTGGTGTTAACACTGTTGTTTGCCTGAAGAAGGGACTGCCACGGTCCCGAAACATCACTTTGTGTATGTGACATCATGTTCAGTCAATAAAGAAGATTTACTGCTATCTACTAACGGAGTGCGAGTGGCTATATGGTATTTTGGAATTACAGGCCCCACACATCTTTACTGTTAAATCATAACGTCTTGGAATGCTGGAGCAGTTTTGCAAAGAGGAACTGGAAAAAAAGTGTAATGTCTTCATGTGCAAAGTCAATAGAGACCTATCCACATAGACACATAACAAAAATGCTACTACTAAATACTAACTTGACATAGATCTTTACATGTGCAGTCAGTTATATTAAGATTTTTTTTCATTGTGATTATTTAAATCTTAGCAGTGATCCGTTTGCACTTTGACATATATAATATATATAATTAAATCCACTGTGTTTCAATGCTACATGACAAAAAAATGCAAATGTTTATAAAATTATTTTAAAACTTTACAGATTACACAATTAAATTGTGTGCCATTATATAGATTGTTTTCCAATGGACAATGGTTTAGGGGAGTGCAAAGGCCAGTAATTTATAGCAATCAGATTTCAGCTTATTGATGTCAGCTAGCACATTTCTGGTTGTTTGGATAATGCACATTCCATATCACTGTTGCTCTGCACTATTATATTGCTCCTTTTCTCTTTGCCTTTTCTTTGGTTGGAGGCAGAAGCCATGGAAGCATTGTGTCACTGTTCACCACTCCTAATATCCTGTTTAAGGAATAGGTACACATTTGCGAATTCAAACCATGTTCCCTGATTTTGTCTGCTCTATCTCTTATTTTATCAGGTTCTTAAATATGCTAAGACAAACTATTGGCTTTAAATAGTGGAATTACTAGATTTAGGTTCCACCCTACATGCCCTGAGCTTAAATATGGTAAGCAGGATAGGAAGACCCCTTTATGACCTTGTAGAAGATGAAGATCATCAGCACTCCAGTAGTAGCATTAATCCTTGTGCTTGAAGTGAAATGTCACAAACATGATATAGCCAACATCACTATGTTGCCCTGATGAAGTGACCCTGCATGGCCCCAAACCGTTGGCTATATCATGTTTGTGACATGCTGGTTAACTATCACTGTGAGTTCGAGGTGCAATCTTGTATGTGGCATTTTTTAAAAGCTTAATTTAATGTCTCAGAGTCGCAACAGGAAATAAGATTATATTCTTTAAACTGAGTTTATATCCACCACAGTTGCCACTGAAGATTTCCCCTCACCTCCTGTTCCTACAAAAATGTTGGATTTCCTATTGCTTTCTGTCCCAGAGACAATGGTCATTTGGACCAATAGTGATGGTAAGTCTCCCTAGTAGGGACACGGTAATGAAGAACTGACAATTATTCTAACCCTTCCAGATTCAATACAAAACAAAATGAAAAATGTTCAGCTTTACATAAACTTTAAAGTGACCCTTCCAGTATAGGATCACTTTTACTTATAGTACCACTTGTAAAAGAAGAAGTAATATAGTTACATTTCCTTTGTATTGAGAAGCCACCACATCTCCGCTTCCCAGCTGCTGCAAGTATTCAACTGTTGGATTCATATACTGCAAGAAGAACCACAGTGGATGGTGGTGCAGCAAGTATTCTTTACACCTGGAAGACTACTGTAGATGTAGTGGCTGGGGATTAGAGAAGCAGCATCCTGGTAAACATAAGTATATTACTACTTCTTTTACAGGTGGTGTATTGAGAAAAGTAATCATGTGGAGACAAGGTCCTTTCAATGACTTTCCAAGTATGGGCCTTCTAAGAGTAATTTCATGAAAAAAAAGGGTCATCTGTATCAATGTAGCCCAACTGTACTCCAATCTTCATATTGAATCATCATTGCATAAAATTAAGGTGTCATGGATATAATCTGCTCTGATAAAACCGAGCTTGATAAACACCAGAAATGTGTATGTGTTAGACCTTATAGGATAAAAAAAATAGTAATGTCCCTTTTAATATTGACTCCATCTTTTATTGGAGGCATCTTTTGCCATGTCTTATGCAATAAGCATTGAAGCCTTGCGGCTTAAGACTAGTATTAACAATGTCCCATTGGGCTCCCTAGCCACTGGGTTTTGAGTTGCTGCAGTGCTGCTCTACAGTGGGTTTAATCCTTTATCATACTGACTAGTCCATTATAAGACCAATTCTATTGTTTCTTTTCTCATTCCCATGGGCCAATTTATGTCTGAAGGTTTTAAAATATGCTTAGTTCTATCTTAGCTCATTGGATACAAAAGCGGTTGTAAAACAAAATAACAATGCTTCCACTTTTATTATGGTTTAGAGTACAATGAAAATGAAACATCAATATCTACTACTGAGCAGGCTGAATACCAATTTCTACTAGGGCTGATGTTGGCTATTAGTGTGATAGTATTGCCATCCACTGTGTAGTGATCTATTAGATTTGTAATTACTGTAATAAATTATGTAGGGATTTCAAAGGAGATAAATACTAGGGAACAGATTATCAGGGACTTAGTGGTGTAGTTAGCAAATGTAAAAGAATCCCAATATAAACAGCTTACTACAAAAAATGGAGCATTTGTTTTTCTCATCCAGACAAATACTTTCTATGCATTGATATCTTTCTTGTTAAAGAAAACAGAAATGTTTCCTGTTTACTACACCGCTGTTAACAAATAATAGTGAAAATACTTTTCCCAAGAATTGAACATATAAAAAAAAGAACCAAATATGTGTAATAAAATCCAAACCTTGAGAAACGTTGTACTCGATTAAGTTAAAACTGCAGAAATGGAAACTAGAAGAAAAGCAGAGTTTTAATAAATCAGCCCTTTTGCATCGTCTCTAGGATCCTATTATAAATGTAAAGTATCTTGCTGCATTTTACTATTGCATATGTAGTGTATAACCCTGGTCCATTTACATCTTGCAAAGAGTTTGTTAGTGGCAGCACAGTACAAGATGAGTTTGATATCATTCTTGCAATTTGCCCATACTAATTTTTTCTATGGTTTGGGAAAAATTGCTAAGCATACCAATCGGTCAAAATGTCAAACTTCACAGTCTGTTAGCTTTTAGTAAATACACTTATTCTTGGCATTTTTTCTACTTCTTTTTGAACCTTAAGCAAATACATATTATTACTGAAATCCTAAACAGTCAGCTCTGCCTATGATCTCCCCAGCTAGACTACAACCCCCCGCCCCCCTCCTGGTTTGAAGATTAGGAGCAGTAAATGTGCTTGTTGTACAGCAGGGAATAACTCGGGCAGGAAGAAACTGGATTTCTGAGAGGATCAACATATATTTTTCTGTACTTGCAATTTCTTAAAAGAGACAAAACACAGGTATATGTGCATGTATTGGTAAGATGTACTCATTTTTCCCCCAGACATAGACTTTAAAGAACAACTTCTGGAATTTTTTTCTATTAACCCTTGCAGTGGGGCTACCCCCACACTGCAACTGTTCATTGCTCGTTTTCGTCTAGGGACTAAAATAAAAAATTAGGGATGCACCAAAATTTCAGCCGCCAAAACATATGGTGAAAAATGGCACATTTGGCAAAATTGCATCCATAGTTTCTCTCATCCCCGCTGTGAGTAGGCTTGTTGTTAGACCGATCCTTCCAGCGTCTCTGTGTATAGAGCTTGATATGACTCACTGGTCATCAAGTTCTATACGAAGTGTATAGGACGTGAGGACGCCGAAGCACATACCATCACTGCAGTGGAGGAGACAGGTAGGAGGGAGCACTGTGACAACTGACCGCCTCTGAAGGTCAGCTGAGTATAACTTTTTTATTTTAACCACTAGACGAAAACAAGCAATTAACAATTTTTTTATAATTTTTTTTCCAAGAGTTCTTCTTTTAATTTTCTTCTGCATGTATCTGGTCTAAATTTAGTCAGTTAGAGCATTTTAGCCAGTTATAAGCTCTTTAAACTTAATTTGACATATCACGTGAATTTATTTTTTAATTGAATAAATAATTCATGTTTAATACATAAAAATATAAGCATTTTTTTTTCTTTACAGTCTAAAAATTGTGATGTACTTTCTTTTCATTAATTGGCTACTTTGACATTTATGCAGTAGGAGCTTTCTGTCTTGTGCTACAAAATGTTCTTTGTTGAGTCATCGGGCTTGAGCTGTAGCATCTTTTAATACTTGTACATATCTATAGTGATGTTTTATACTGGCATATTGATGTATGCTTTGTGCTCATTAGCTGTTTTTACAGAGAGCCAATTTGTACAATAACTAAAGATACATCACACACTGGCCTTGAAACGATATATGATAGAAAACAATATACACAGCCCATGTTTAATTCTATCCCTGTTCTCCACTGGCTTTTTAGATATAGGTCACCACGCAAGTGGAGCGTATGAAGAATCCATGAATCTGGGATTCCTAATTTCATCTCCTGAGGCCGCATTTTGAGTGACTAAATTATCTAGTCATGGTTGTTCTATTTTTAGTGAAGGTGGCCTCTGTGTTTGTCTTCAGCATCAATACCAAGACCAAAATAAAGATAACTTTGTCCACATTTTTTTCTTGATGCCCAAAGGGATAATGTACACACTTAAAAAAAAGTGTTCCTGATTATCTGCATTGTGTGATGTGTATTCTGCATCATACACATCACATTTTCCAGGACTTAAGCCTTAAACACAGCAGACATGTGTCTAAAGGTAGCAGAGCTAAAAATGTGCCTTTTGCTCTGTAGTTATAGGCCACACGTTTTTCTCATCATAAGTAGAGCTACAGTCAATATTAGCTTATTGCATATTATCACATCTGTAAGCCAGACAAAGACCAGTGAAAGAAAAAATGGTTCTTTGTAACAGACGTGATCCTAGCAGTAGGGTGTTCCTTTGGGAGCCCAAGGTGGCCAGCCTACAGTCTCCAATGGTGAAAATCCACCCTTATGGAAGAATTATAGGGTAAGTGAAAACACTCATCCCCATAATTCAAGCCGATCTGTGACACTGAAGCTGTCACAGGTCCGCTCTATTGATCGGGAAGTCAGTAAACACATACTGCTGATAGCTGACTTCCCGATCCTCTCCCTGTGGAGAGTGATGGCTGTCAGTCACCGCTCCCCGCAGGGATTCTCTTCCGCTCTCTCTATTCGTCCAGCACTGACGGGAGAAACAGACAGGGAGGTCTGACAGCTGGCTCTCCCTCTAGATCCAGCGGGCTGAAAGTGTTTTCGAGACTAGGGGAGGCTACTGGAATGACACAGTAGAAAACACAAGCCACCAGAGGATGAGTATACTGTATTTTCTTTGCAGAGAATTTTCAGCTGTATATTTTAAGAACCTGAGAGGGTCACTTTAAACAACTGTGTGAAAACATTTAAATTAGAACTTTTGCTAACACAATTCTCATTCATCTTTGTCAGATTGCTGAGGAATTGTTAAAAAATATTGTGGTACATATGGCCACCCTAAGGTGTGTATGTGTGTGCGTTACTATAATATATTTAATTACTGTTCTACCCATTGTATATATTTTATCAGTCATAATTCTAGATCGAATCTTGTTTTCCTTGTCTTGAATGCACTGAATTATCCTTAACCTCTATTTTGTTTTTTATAGGCGCTTAGTGGACCGGTTAGAAGACATGAAGAAGGCAGTAACTGGGGATGGTGTAGAACGGTGCATTCTGTGTGGGGAGACACTAGGATTGCCAGGAGCAAAGTGTGTTGTTTGTGAAGACTGCAAAAAGGTTATTATTGTTATTCACTTTTTTTTTACATATTTAAATCGACAAATATAAGATCTTTTTTTCAAACAGTACCTACAGACAAAGGTTATATACTTGAGTAAGGACAAAAAAAGTAATCACCATTTCAGTTATTTACTCAACAAAACTATGAATAGATATAATGGTGTACTGTGGAAAAAGTAAGTACACCTTTGGAATTAAAAGCTGGTATTGCCCCCTGTAGCAGAAATAACTTCTGGAAGACATTTTGTATATAACTGCCCACCAGTCTCTGACATTCTCCATGCAAAATCCCTTCAGTTGCAAGATTTTGTTGGCCTCCTTGCATGAACCGCCTGTTTTAAAATCCAACTGCAACATTTAAATGGGAGTCAAATTAGGGCTTTGAATAGGGCAGTCTATAACTCTCTATTTCTTCTTTTTTGAGCCATTATTCGGTGGCATCCCAGCCTCCTGATTGGCTGGGAAGCCAGCTCCATTTTGTTTGGCCAGCTCCATGCTGATTGGCTGGGAAGCCAGCTTCCCAGCCAATCAGCATAGAGCTGGCTTCTTGGGCAATCAACAAGCCGGGTGGTAATGAAACGCCGTCAGGTGTTGATTGCATTTGCATAATGGACCTATGAGGTGTTAATAACCTCCCCAGAGAGACAGGGAGGAGGACTGGTCTAAAAGAGGTGTGACAGAGGCCATTTATGTTAAAATAGAGGAGCCAAGCTTGAATAGAGGTGAGGGGGAGGGGGGGTCGAGACATCTATTGTCTGCCACATACAATGCTGTTTTAACACCTCTCTGGGCAGGTTAATAACACTTCCAATTATGCAAATACAATCAACACCTGGTTGCGACTAACAGATTATGTGTATTGGAGCAACATTCACCATATTTTTTCCCAGAGAATTTTTGTACAAGTCAATCTGAATTGAGAAGCTGGTCGGATGTCCAGTGAAACGTCTTCAAGAAAAAAACAGCAAGTCCAGTTGCCTTGACTTATTTTTTTACGGATATTTGTTGATTGCCCAAGAACAAGATGGGAGGTGGACAATCAACATCTGTCTTGTTGACACATTCCATGGTGATTTGATTAAGGTAATATGTGTGGCTATAAATGTTGTGTTATGTTCCTGAAATTCATTAGAAGTGAGAAAGCTACTTGGATGAACAGCAACATGTCTTGAACATTATAGAACAAATTAATTTTAATGTGTTGAATGTAACTAATTACTACTAGGTATAACATGACCTTGATAAATGAGAACCTCTACAAATATATAACTGTTTCTAAATATTTGTCATAATTTTATTGCTGTGTACACATCATTTGTTTACTGTGATAATGTTTTATATTGTGTAGCATAGTGTTATAACATGGAAAACTTTTGCATAGCCTCTAAATATACATTGTTCATGAATGTTTTGTTCGAAAGTTTTCTTTTGTCAATTAATCATATTTTTTATTTTTACAGAATGTCTGCACAAAGTGTGGAATACAGACCAACAGTAGGCCTCATTCCATTTGGCTCTGCAAAATATGCAGTGAGCAACGTGAGGTAGGTGGGGTATATACAGTATTCCAATAGGTTTAGGTGCACAGACATTGGAACCTTTAAATGTTGAAAAAAAATGCCACATATTTCTTGATTCTCCTATTTCTGGTTATGGCTTATGTGCCAAAAAGCACAGAGAGCTTTGGTGGTTCTGAGCTGTCCTATTTCCAAAGCTATACTGCAGGCAGATAATAAAGGCTAAAGATTAATGCAGCTCCTGTATGTATCTATTAATCAATCATTCATGAATACAGAACCTTTGCAATCCCCTATGCAGCAGCACCTAGACTGCATTGGGTGAGGGAGGCAACACAATGTGCTAGTCAGGTATGATGCATGTAAATCTACTGACAAGGAACATGCAGATGGAAGAAGAGGGCTGGCTGATTGTACTGTGTGGCAGGTGTGTGTAAATCTCAGGACTGTATTGACAGAAACCCAAATCCAGCTAATCTGTGTATTTAGCTTTATGCCTGGAGTTTAGCTTTTCTCTTTGTTAGAGTAAATATTTCCTTACATGAGTTTTACATATTTTAATTTAAAACCCCTACCACTCAAATGTGTTTTATTATAAAAACAGAAGCCTACATTGCATACATGTTCAAATATATGCAAAAGCTACATGACCATATGAAGGAGTGGACCTGTACCCCCTTTGGTTAAAAATCACATCAGCATGCAGCTCTGCATGCTGATATAAAATCATCTTACATTCATTAGTTAAACAAACATGTTTTTTATTTACTTACAATGTCTTGTTTTTCCACATCCTGGTTCTCTTTGGCAAAAGTGATGTAATCTGTGCCCGAGCATTGCATCCTGGGAAGGTTACATCAGCAAATTGCTGGTAAATCTGTAATCTCACAAGATCTCAGGGAAAGGCATTTTCCTCCCCTGAGATGATGTGCATAGTCACATGTCTAGTCACATGGGCTAGAGTTCCATGACGTAAAGGGAGATGGATTCATCTGCCCTTAGTAAAAATGGTTACTGTCAGAAAACTGGGGAGGAAAAGAGAAATAAGGTATGCAAAGGATACAAAGCCGGCAATTATCTAGAAGTATCTGTTTGTATATTGTCATTAATAAACATGTTATTTTGAAGATATGGGTAAAAGTCCTCTTTAACTGAGTCATCCTACTGTTATTAATGAGGGCACCAACAGTGGTATAAATATAAGATTTAACTGGAATGATAGTAAGCACTTGGTGAATGACCTGCCATTGTGCATTGCCAGTGGTGTGTTTCAATTGATGAGCATCAGCAACTGTTTCTGTTTTTTTTTTTATATGGTACAGGGCCACAGTGTTAACATAGCGAAAACATTTCAGTTTCTACTATGTCTAAGTTTCTAATGTCTAGGTAGTTGCCAATTAATGTCATTGGACAAGAAACAAGACAAACAAAATATGATTTCAGTATCAGTATCCTATCTAACTGGATAGGTTACTGAGTTAGATTCCCAAAACATAACAGTACCTTTCTGCCTGCAGGTATGGAAAAGATCTGGGGCTTGGTTCTTCAAGGGCTTTCCGAAACATGAACTTCCGCCGCCGATGCCAGTGAGCAAAGCTAAAATGCAGAACCCTGCAAGTGACTCCACAACATCAGAGGCCACTGCTTCAGAGCAGAAACGCTACCCTCGTGCCCATGGTCGAGGTGAGAAAGCACTGTGATTTGTTTTATCAATAGCGGGCAAGGCAAGCATTCATATCAACGGATATTGAAACAAAATCCTCTTCTGTTGACCGTCAAACACATTGAGGGGAATTTAATGAAGCTGGAGCAGAGAACATCTGTGCAGGGCAAGCAATCAGCATCCACCTTTCATTTTCAAAGCTTGACTCAACAAACTAAAGAGAGAAGCTGATTGGTTGCCATGGGCAACTGCTTCAGAGTTGGTCTGCTCCAGTTTTGATAAATTCCCCCCATGGTGCGCTAAAATTACCATTCGCACTAAAACATTATATGGTTTACTTACCCCATATTGAGTTGTCTGTTCACTTTGCAAGTGAATTTGACCTGGCAAGGGAATTTTCTTAGCTTAATGAATGAGATGAAGCTCTGTTGACTTCCATGATCCAATCATGTGCAAGTAAATATTGCAGTTTGTTTGGGTTTTTTTGCTTGCATGTGATTGGGCATTCTTTGCAAAAGGGAATTATTACCACTTTCACTAAGCTAAGAGAAACTTCCCTTACAAACTGAAAATTCCCTTGCCAGGTGAACAGTCTATTTGCCTCTAGTAAATCAACCCTTATGATTTAAAAGCATTTTGATGAGGAGCATGAATACAGTATAAGGGAAATCTCTTCAAATAGTTTGCCAAACGAGAACCACATTTATTGCTAGAATTTTATTAATTTGAGGAAAATTGTCCATCCTGCTTCTTCATTACTACGGTTGAAATTGATTGTCTATTTAACCCCATTAACTTTCAGCAAATTAAAAGAAGGTTTCGAAAACAATTTTTTTTCTGGCAAAATTCTAGTGTTGTCTAGTCAGCCTAACTCTATTCTAAGAGTTTTGCCAACTTTAAATATATATAGCAAGGAACAGTTGCCATTTTTGTTGTAGATATATGGACATCCCGTGATCTGTCTGTAAACACCTGCAGATCAGACATTCTTTCTCTACTGTCTGGAAGCATTGTAAGGAATTATAGACTATTTCTACTTTATAGCAAACAATTTATGCACGCCAGTTTGTAGAAGCCTACCTAAGTCCTTTAGTTACATTTATTTAGATTCTATTTTGAAGCTATAACTTCTTCTAACATTACTGATAATTAATGTTTTGAAGGTCGAGGGGAGAATACTACTCAGCCAGACCAACAATCATATGGTAAGTGAATAACTGTGAAAACAAATCTATACGTGCACATACTGTAAAATGTATTATTGTGATTTGGCTTTTATGTGACAGATTAGTAATTAGCAACATAATTAATTCTGACTACAAGACGGTCTCTGTAACTGTGGATTGGGATTATTGCTATGGAAACCAGGGCTAATTAATTTTTTCAATGGACCTGCAAGAGTTTAGCCTGTTCAGCAAAAGGAAACATTACATGCACATCCCTTTACAGAGGATTTGTCTAATATCTTAAGCCAATTTCTGCTCTGGTGTTTGGTACGCAGTTAAAAATTGACATTGCTCATACATAGTAAAAGCTTCATATCTGATTCCCATGTGCATAATTTGGGAATGATGAGAGACAATTGAAGAAATTAGTTTTTGGATTTGGATACCAATCAGAGCCTCTATTCACATGCAATCATCAACATATAGCAATTTGCAAGGCAAAAGAGGAATTGTGGAAATTAGAAACAAGAATCAGGAATGCTTGAGTTGGACATCTGTTCTGTCATCAGTATGAATGTCTAGTTGTAGACGAGATACAATTTCCGTAGTGATCGTGCCATAGCTTTGACATTCTGACAATTACATTTATACCTTTTGTTATTCATTCGTTTGCACCACAATGCTTTTCTACATATCCTGCATATAGAGTGATAACATTCTGAACAATAGTTTAGGGAACAGGCTGAAAATTCAGTATGGAATTCACAAAAAGTAAAATAAAACGAATAAATAAATAAGTAGTTCAGTTTTAAAGGGCAAGCTTCAGCCAGGCAAGCTTTGCTGTATTACACAATGATTATGCCCTACTACTTCTGACAATGAAAGTCTATGAGTTGGTCAAGTCCTAGAGAACTATGCACTCCATGTGTGTCTGGTATCTTATCTCATCATGTAAAGCAGTTAGGCAGAGTCATTATAGTAGCCAAAACTAACAAAATAAGTAAAGAAAAAAATGTGAGGCTAGGTTCACACCTAGTCGATTTATCACATCGATTTAGCCGCGCGATATCGCACAAAACAGAGATCTGCATTCAAGTCTATGGAAGCTGTTCACAACTTTGCGACTTGTCGGTAGAAATTGCCTGACGCGCGAAAAGGTGCAGGAGCAAAATCGTGCAAACAAAAAATGTACAACAATCAAGCGAAAACAGTTTGCGAGCTGAAATGCCTAGGTGCTAACCTAGCCTAAAAGCCACACCAAAAATTACCTTAAAATAAACACAGCAGTCATAACTCAAAATATGTTCTCACGGAAAATACATTATACTTCCTTACAATGCACAACCCTTCCTATCATCCCACTGCAACCTTGCTTTTACATACAATTTTCACAGTGCTTCTAGGTAGGAGTTCAGTCTCTTGTCATTAAAGTAGTATTACACCATCAGCTCTTTTCACTTTAGCACTGTGGTACACCAAACACACTTTCATAATATAGAATTTTACCTCACTATGCCCCCCATTTCAAATTTTCGTAGCCCATCATCTCAATGGCACTGCCCTGAATTTTCGGTTGGGGAGTGCACAGTGATAACATCAAAATATAGTCACTCCTGGCAGGGAGCATGTACCTAAGGGTGGCTGTGCTGGAGCTACAAGTTTTTCTGCAAGGCAGTGCAGCCACCCTATAGGTGGAAGTGAAGGAGAGGGTTTAATAATACTTTAATGGTTCCTCTACACAGTACTTGGAAACCCTATACCTTCATTTTCCTTGATTTATGAGCGTCACAGAAATGTAAAACCCACAGGGATTGAGCAAACAACATAGCCAACTACACAAGATAAATGCTAGGAGGAAAATCAAAGCCACCTAATATGTAGGTCATGGCCCCTTACTTAGTTGAAAGTATATTTCTTGAATATATTGCTGGACATTAAAGGTTTTTGATGCATGGTATGTTTACATATAAAATGGTGTAACTGTTCCCTTCTTAATGTTACAGAATTTTGTCTCAGCTGACAAAGATGAAGTCTTGAATCCCTCTTGAATGCCTGTTACTGCAATTCTTCTCAATACGTCTTTACATGTGTATCAATGAATGGCACACATGTAGAATCGTGCTGGGGACCCTTGGTGAAATGCACCTGGACTAACACTTTTTATGTATTAACTTGCAAAATGGATTCGTCACAAAAAAACTGTTCACATTAATCAACACCGCACATGTTAGGATTAACAAATCACATTGTTATGCTGAGTACAAAAATACCACTTTATTGATACGAATTTAAAACTGACCTTAGAGCCCAGGCTAAGATCCTGACCAGAATAAACACTGAGTGGCCAGATTATTATGACCACCTGATGTTTGTAGGCTAATTAGCTATAATTTCACGCTGAAGTTGCTAGAGGGCCAGACCATTATAAATAGGGAAGCAGGTTGTTTACCACGACAGTAGAAGTGATTTTTTTTCTGAAGAAATGGGTAAACAACGCGATTTAACAGCCTTTGAACGTGGGATGATTGTTGGCGCGAGTATCAGCAAAACAGCAGAATTTGTTAAATGTTCAAGAGCAGCTACTGTTAAAGTGTTTAAAGACTGGACTGTCTGCCGAAAAGCTGGGTCTGAACGTGCGAATTGTGGCCGTCAGCAACTAGTAAATGTTAGGGCAGAACGGAGAGTGGCAAGACTGGTACAAGACAACAGAAGGGCAACAGTGCAGTGTCAGATTCCTTGCATCACCTTTCAACATCTCGTGGAGTCATCTCGTGGCCCAACGAAGTACTGATGGGGTGGTCATTATAATCTGGCCACTCAGTGTATATTGTCTTAAATCAGACAGACTCTGTCTGTTAGGTTTGCTTTAAGACAAAAAAAAAACAGCTGATTTTGTGTATGCCTCTTCCATGTCCATTTAAACTTACAAATTAGACAAACAAGGTTTCCAGAAAAAAACAAACCTTAGGCTGAACATTTTTAAATATACCAGATAAAGGGGGCATTTCCTATAGTTATGCTGCTGTGAAGAAAGGTAATAAAATAGTTGCTGGACAGGTGACTATACTGGTGGAAATTAGTGGTAATAATTGAACTTTGTCACCTACTCAGAGAAGGTGTAGCCTTTATATTCAGTCTGGCGGGATCAACTGGTAGGATTGATGTGACACGAGGGAACATTTGCAATACTAGGATGTGTATGTAAATAGTGTAAACTCTGTATGCAGCCTTCCATTCACACTTTTTTTTAAAAATATTATATGGATGCTGTCAGTTGCAGATTTCTGTATGGTTACCAGGAATTGATGTTGCCACTCAGAACAGATATTACAAGAGTTTAGATTAACCACTTCAAGACCAGGTGTTTAGACCCCCTTCCTGGCCAGGCCATTTTTCAGTGTTCAGCGCTGCAGTACTTTGACGTTTATTCCGCCATGCAACGCTGTACTGAAATTAATTTTATACCATTTTTTGGGAACAGATAGAGCTTTATTTTGGTGGTATTTAATCACCACTGGGGTTTTTATTTTTTATTATAATTAGGAAAAATTACAGAATTTTTTTTTTACATTATGTTAGGAAACATTTATTATTAACCAGTTTTTTGGTAAAATATAAAAGATCGGGTCACGTCGGGTAAATAGACACCAAACATGTCAAGCTTTCAAATTGCGCGCACCCGCGAAATCGCAGAAAACTACCATACCCAAAATTGGCCATAGGCGACACTTTAAAAGCTTTTAACGCTCATCAGTTTAGTGATATCAGTGATTGATGGCCCTAGACTTATTGCTCTCACTCAGACGTTCGCGGCGATATGTAACATGTGCGGCGTAATGGGCGCAATCGTCTTTTTTGCACGTATGCGCCCCTGACGCATGTTTGCATGCGTGTATGTATGGGTGGGGACTTTAAAATTTTTTTTGTTTTTTTTATTCGTTTTTATGTGTAACTTTAAATTTGGGGGGGGACTTAAATTTTTTTTCCCCTTTTTTTCCCCCCTTTTTTTCCCCTTTTTTTCTGAGCGGATGTCTAAAGACGCCGGCTCAGATCTAGAGAGCTCCGGGCCGGCCATTTTTCTACTACGGCCGGCCCGGAGGCAGCTAAATAAAATATATAAATCATAATCTAATGCTATATAAGTGTATTAGCTATTTTGTCTAACTAAACCTGTCCTTTAAAGGAAAACTCAACTTTCATTAACAAATTAGTATAGCATATAAAATTGCTACATGAGCTATTTTGTCATTTATTATTGCTAAAAATTACCTTTACATTTAAATCTGAAGCTGCTGTAATTTTCTAAAATGTCTTAAAAAAACTATTCAGTACAATATGGCAACCTGGAGGTGTTCTGTACACCACTGGTGTATGTATTGCCTCCTAGAAATGTCCTTTTACTGCTTGTGTGATTGCTCACAGATTTTCCCAGAAGCCTGAACCAAGGTACAAATAACATTTTAGGCATCCTCTCCAATAGAAATTTTATTTTGGTGAGATGATGACAGACCCTGCAACTTTCCTCATTAGAAGAGGCGATTATAATGAGTGAGACCCTGCCATTCAGGAGTCGGTTAGAAAGGACTTAGTAAAACGAACAGCCTTTTCTTCAGAGGAGAAAAGTAGGAATTTGCAACAAAGTTTGTTAAAATCCTTGCAATGTACATTGATGGTGATTGTTTATTTTCAACAAAAGTGCAGTTACACTTTACCCTTTTACCTCCAGAGCCATTTTTTCATTTTGCACGCACATACTAAATTGCAAATTTTTTACATGAAAATGCATGTAAAACCCTAAAACATTATACGAGGGTTAATCAAAAAGTAATGCTTCCATGTCTGTAATTTGAGATTTATTAGAAAGACTGTGAATGATCATGTACCATGATATATAGGTGCCCTTACCCCATTGATGTATGCCTTCCTTTTTCAGATTGAACTTTCAATATTTTTATTAAGAGTTTTCACATAATATTTTTTTTACACAAAATGAAAAGTAAAGACAAAAAAATAAAAAAATTCAATTTTGTTTTACAAAATACAGTTACAACTAGAAAGAAATATTACAATATATCACAATTTTACAATACATAATCAGTAATCTCTTCCCTGATATTCCCACTTTCAACAATATATAGCCCTAGATCAATCACTGAAAACCAAAACATAGAACAATTTCCTCACTTTCAGTTATCCATCTATCTAATACTGTGGAGTTTTTCATGAATCATAATCCATTAAACTTTTCCCTTAAAATATGAAAAAGGAACATTGGGCTTTTTCCAGGCCTTAGCAATAGTTATTTTTGCAGCCAAAAAGATGAACATTATGAATTTGTTTAAAGTGACATTAAACCCTCAGATTTTTTAACATAAAACAATACTGTAATGTGTGCCTTACTGTAATCCATGGTTGTTTCCCTTCTCTTTGCTGCTCTTCCTTATAAATCTGTATCGGTTCTCATGCTGGGGCAGAACTTCTGTTTTGCAGCAGACTGCCTTGTCTCTGGAATGGATACACGGGGTCCTATTCACAAAGCTGCTTAGCACTACAGGAAGAGGCACTCAGCTGCAAAGGGAAGTTCTCCCCCAGCATGAAATTTGCATAAAATGAAACCACTCACATGGTAAGTGTAGTCTTTCCTAAAAATATGCTAAACAAATAGGTATACGATCTTTAAAATAATCCCCAATCCGGTATAAACCCTTGTCCAGCCACCTTTTAAAATCTTGAGATTGAAGTCCTGGAGGAAACATTGGAATCTTTTTCAGATTGAGTGATTTAAAACCATGGATCTGCAGCTTAACCAATGAGCTGTAATTGAATTTTTGGCAAAAGAGGGTTGCGCGACTAAGGGCATTCATAATAGGCTAAAGAATGTTTATGGGGATGCTGTAGTGGAATTTAGTTTTTTCCTTCTTGAAAATTCTTCACCTAATCTCGCATATTGGTAATGTCCACTACAGCGTCCCCATAAACATTTGTTAGCCTATTATGAATTTCCTTAGGTGCGCAACCCTCTTTCACCAGAAATTCCATTACAGCTCGTTTTCTTAGTGGCAGATCCATGGTTTTAATGACCCAATCTAAAAAAGAAAAGCATACATTAGTGTGGTAAGGACAACACTATAACATGGTACATGAACATTCAGAGTCACTCTAATAGATCTCAAATTACAGACATGGAGGCATTACTCAGGGACCATAACATACAGGTACAGGTACTCTTAAAAACTAAGACCACACAGGGACTCGTACACCCACATGCATGCACTACACACGCGCGCACACACACACACACACACACACACATACACATAAAGGTTAAACTCAATGGACCTGTGCCTTTATTCAACTTTAAATACTATGTAACTACTGTATGTAACTTTTTGAATGACTCTCGTATATCTTCTGAAAACATGGCCCTGTAGAAAGAATGGTAGCAGTTGCAATTTTTTTATATCAAAGAAAAAAAATACAATCAAAATAATTTGAGTGCATTTTTAGTTCATGGAAATACAATATAATCACTGTTTTTATGGCAACATAAAATGTAAATGATGAGGTTGTGTCAAGTAAATAGATACCAAATATGTCAAACCCCAAATTTTTGCATGAAAAGCTATGGTACCCAAAATTGTCAATAGGCAATGCTTTAAATGCCTTTACAGGTCATCAATTTAGAGTTAACCATAAATAATGGCATTAAATCATTGCTAAATAGCTCCTCCTAAATAGCAGTGAAATCTCAACGGGGGTACTAATCCTTTCCTACTCTAGCAAAACTTAAAAGAAATTTTGGCTGGACATAGACTTCAAGAAGAGTATATTAAATATTTAAGATTCAGTGCATGTTCACAAATATAAAATATGCTGGTGGATGCTTTACATCATCTTCTAGCTCTGAAGATGACATTCAAGATTAAATATCAGTGAGATGATTCATAGTAACAGTTTTTTCTACCTTATCTTAGTGATCACATCTTTTGATGTCTTTGTTATGTCCTTGCTTTTGAATTAGCCTTTACATCTATCTCTAATGGTTAACCCTTTAGTTATTAAAGTAAAACTATGGTCAAACAATACTATCACATATGTGATGTAGGCTGCACATACCAGTAAGACGGGGCTCTATGTTTTTCTAAGTATCCCCCTCGAACATTTAGTAAAATACCTGGTAGGTAATCCTTTCCTTAGAACTATTGGATAATGCTTCCATTGATAAGGTGACAATGCTCTTCCTTCTGCCACGAAATCATTGCAGAGTTTTTACCTTTTCTGCTCCTGCAGCTGATTAGATGTTGGCACCATTGATAGCCCTACCAGTGAATAGCCATGCCAATCTACACCTATAGCCCATTAGATTAATAGCACATTGCACTATCTTCAAGGGCTTAGGGGAAATTATGTTAATGTTAAATTTACCATTAAAATAAAAAAGAGGTAAATTATAGGGCTGTGGAAATGAAAGATTAATTTCTCGATTAATCGTTAAACTTTTTGATCGATGAAAATTATTTTGATCGCTAATGAAAACACTCACCTCTCCGCCGGCTTCCGGCAGTCCCGTCGGCAATCCGGTGATGTCAACGGACTCCTCCCCCTTCCCTAAGTGGCTCCATCGGCTAACGAAAGGAAGGGGGAGGAGTCCGGTAAGGTCGATGTCCGTGACGGCTAATGAAGGGGAAGGAGTCCGGTGACGTCGATGTCCGTGACGTCATCGGACTCCTCCCCCCTTCGTTAGCCGATGGAGCCACTTGGGCTGGTGAGTTTGCCCAATAAACTTTCTGCACGAGCGCCAGCCAAGGCATTGGCCTATACACATACAGCACAGCAATGAAGTAATACAATGAACTAGGATCACACTAATCCAGCGCATTATTATTCTGAGTTGTCCCACTTAAGCGGCGGCCATATTGAGTGGGGCACGTGAGATTAATAACGTGCTGGATTAGTGTGATCCTAGTTCATTTTATTACTTAATTGCTGTGCTGTATGTGTATAGGCCAATGTAGTTGGATCTGTATGTGCGTTATAATTAATCAAAATTAATCGATTAATCGATTTTTAAAAATTTCGATTAATCGAACACGAAAATTTTAATCATTACCAGCCCTAGTAAATTACATTTATTATTTCAACTTGCATGGAAAATTATTGTTTATGACTCTGAGAAGAAAATCTAGTGGATAGACTTTAACCTTTTGGGGCCATAGGTCATGGATACAAAGATGTCTGGGCTAATTTTAGCAGCATCAGCATGTGTTGTTATGTAACAATAACTCTATAGGATCAATTCACAAAGGGAAATGTTATTTGCTCTCTAGTTGTTATTTTACTTCTCTTTATTTTTCTTTTTTGAAAACATTATATTCACAAAGTCCAAATCGTTATTTAGCATGCTCGTTAAGGCTTCCAACTGAAGTGCTACGGTGTTGTTATATTTACGTGCTCAATGTTATTTTAGTAAATGAAGTGTAATTTTTACCCCTTGAATTATTTTTACGTCTTGAATCATAGAATTAACGTTTAAGGCATTAAAATCCTTTGACTGATGCATTCTGGGACCAGAAGGGGAGGAGAACAGTGCCAACAAATTACGTTTTTTCAACAGACTGCACTGTTGTATGTAAACAAATTTTTACATGTTTACGAAATGTATATATTAATAAAATCTAATAAGACACAGGCATATGGTTGCATCTTCCAATAACTGCAAAAAAAGACTTTACTATTACCAGAAGTTATCAAGTCACCTCACAAATTTCCCTCTCAGAGCAGAAAATACCGCCCGAAACCTGAAATATTTACACTTTGAAGGAGGTGCTTATGTAACGATTGTCTAACGGTCGATAAATGACCACAAAATCTTTGTGAATTTTGTACATATTTAACAATTAGGCTTGTAAAAATAAGGGTTGAAACAATAAATAACGCGCTTTGTGATAAAATATCACTTTAGAGAAGAGAGACGTTAATTGGTATATTTTCCAAGCATTAAATCGTTTGTTGAATTGCACAAGCTTAAATATCGTGCAATACCTAATAAATAACGATAGAAATCAGGGAACTGACAGTGAATTGACTATGACTAGTTTTAATGCCTAATACATAGATTTTCATTTGTAATACTATTGTATGTAAAAAAAAAAGCAAAACCCTACCATGTTGTATTAGAGTTTGACAAATGTGCAAAATTAAAAAAAAATTTTTTGAATGAATTTAGTATTATTTTTAATAGTGCAGGTGTATCTGACATTTGAAGTATTCCTTTTGCTGTCAAGGGAGTAAGGCTTACGTCAGACCAGAAACGTTTCCAGCTGGCCAGCAGTCTCAGTAAGCCTTACTTCCTCTGCATTCCCTTCTACAGCAAGCTCATGGTTGCTGCCACAGCCAGTTAATAAATACATTTTTAGAAAACCTTTGATTGTGGCTTTTTGTAAAATGGTGTAAATTGAAGATAAGCAAAACTTTAAGGGCTTATACACACAGACTTGGTGCCATGCACAACCAGCCATACAACCAAATGCTGTGGTTGGGTAAACTGCTCTAATGCTTTTCTGCATTAGAATAAACAGGTGCCTGCGCGTATGATGTATTCTCTAAAGCACTGTGATGCGTTGTAACAATGCACTGCAGAGCAGGGTGTATGCATTATGCACACAATAATGTAAGCTCGCTGATGTGAATGGGCCCTCAGTGCAATAGCACAATTCTCATGGACAGCATCAGCAACACCGTACTCTGGCATCACATATTATGCAATATGTATTATGTTACATCATTGCTTGGCTTAGATACAGCAGCAGCAGACCAAGCTTAGAAAACAATACGTTTTTTAAGCTAGTTTTGGCTGTGCACCTGATTTTTTTATCCTGCAGTAATAGGCCTAAATTGAGTGGTGGAATGAGAAGTAACAACAGATCTAAAAGCTATAGGAAAGTTTATGCATCCAAAATAAATAAGCAAAGCTGAAGCCTTCAACTGCATACCAATTGGCTAGTGGCAAATTGCCAGTTTCATAGTATAGCTTGTGATCTTTTCACATTACTACACTGAATTGTCTTAAAGGAGAACTATGTGATGAGTGATTTCCACTCACCTCATAGTTCTAGCCGACCTGTGACAATGAGACTGTCACAGGTCGGCTCAGTAGATCGGGAGGTGAGCGAACACATACCGAGTTCGCTCGCCTCTCGATCCTGTCACGGCTCTCTGCTGTGACAGGGGGAGGGGCTGGATTCCCCTCTCTGATCTGCCAGCGCTGACTGGCTGAACGGACGGGGGAGGGGGGCGGGTACAGCTATCTCTGCCTCTAGATAGGCAGAGCCAGCTGTCACTCACGCAGCTGGGCAGATCTCGACGTCGATGTCAGGAGGATGCTAGTTTGTGTCCTCCCGTTACCCTAAGGAGAACTATGGGGAAAAACACTGACCCCATAGTTCTCCTTTTAAAGGTTTATTAAAATGTCAAAATAGAGTTCACAAAAGCACTTTTAAACCATATCCCCACATTCCAGAGATGACAACGTTTTTATACTGAAATAAAAAAAAGAGTACCATAATTTGAAAACAATAACCACACATATAGTACAGTGATTGTAGAGTATGCAAGCAGCTTGTTTGGGCTGCAATGTAGGGAGGGAGAGAGAGGAGGCAGCTTTATCATGAAGGATCCCATAGATAAATGTTTGGAGACACTCCAAAATGTAAGTCAAATTAAAAAAATTTATAAAGATATTTTAAAGAAAAGAAGAAAAAAATTGGGAGGAGCTAGCAGTGACAGCTCCACCCAACTGTTTCCTATTGGCCGGCACCTGCTAGAGTCTGCTAGCAGGTGCCGGCCAATGAATAACAACTGGGCAGGGCTGTCCGTGACGTCACGGGCGGCTCCACCCAGTTGTTATTGTTTAATGACAGATCGGGGTCCCCACCTTAACCCAGCAATGGAAAAGACTGCATATCCTTTTTATGTACTTTGACCCAGCAGTGGACAAGACTGCCTATGTAGCATATGCATTACCTATCCATTACATCCAAGATCATACCTACCAGATGTACAGGCAATGGTGCAGGAATAGAGGTAACAAACAATGACTTAATCCTTTTGGACCCCATTTTGATGAGCAGACCCTAATATGGATGCTTACTGGTTTAATGACTTAAGGATTGGGTTCATACTTGTTACACTACGTTATATTATTCTAGTGATGGTGCAATTGGAGGGAATGGAAGAATGCATGATAAAATAAATAGACAAAATAGACAACTGCATTTGTGAGTTCAAGGCACAACATCCCGTGGGTTCCCTTCAAGTGTCTAATGGAGGCTCTAAAGATAGTGTAAGAGCAGGTATTCCTGTTGCTGTGCATCAATAAAGTAATTTTTTCTGCATTCCAGTAGTGTGAAAATTAATTTGTTGTCAATCTGCACCTGAACAAACCTGATCAAGATGTTTAAAGTAGAACTGAAGTCAAAATGTTTTTTAGTACTGGATATAGTATGGGAGTAAGTAAGGCTTATAACACATCAGCTTTTTTGCCAGTTGTGCGCCGTGAAGAAGATTTCCCTTCACTTCCTGTTCAATAGCCACGAAAGAAAGTGAGAGGAAATCCCTCCAAAGAGAAGGAAATCCCTTGTGGTCACCAGAACTAGTGTCCCCATTGGAACATTTACCATCTATTTCTTTTCTGGTGACAAAATTTGGGATTTTCTTTAACTTTCAGTGTTGATGGTCACCATGACAATTAGAGAGGGTGAATCTCTCTAATGGGGACACTGAGAGCAATTAAAACCAGGTGTTAAAAACTAGGGATGCACCGATACTTTCCACATGCCAGTGCCGATACTTGGCATTTTCATGAGAACTATCAGGGTTGCAGCTGGGACCTGACTCTGGTGCTCCACCACTGTCCTGAAATCATTAGTCTGTAGAGTCTTCTAGCAGGTCCCGGCCAATGAATAACAACTGGGCGGGGCTGTCTGTGACGTCCTGGCCGGCTCCGCCCAGTTGTTATTGTTTAATGACAGATCGGCGTCCCCAGGTCATTTGGGGATGCTGATCTGTTATTACAACTGGGCGGAGCCATCCGTGAGATCACGGCTGGTTCCACCCCAGCTGTCATTTGCGGGGCGAACAGCCGGCTTTCGGCAGGACGTTCTCCCCGGTTTGGCTGTCACTTCAGCTCAGTCTGACCGAAGCATATGCCTTCGGCTCAGCTGAGCCGCTTGAAGAGAACCGAAGGATCAGCCAAGGCTACGACTGGATCCTTCGGCTCTTTAGTGAATAACCCCTTAAGAGCTTGCCAGCATTCTCTGTGATGAGCAAATCCTCACACTCAGGTTAGCTTTCAGCTGACTCTCCAGCTGGCAGGACAATGATCTTTCACACAAGGCACAGCATTGGCAGATTACTATTAACTGTAATCAGATCAGTTAAATGGTTTTTGATTGGTTGAGAAGTACCTTTCAAGTCAGCATTGTTCTTTGCCTTGCTATAAACTTGTTTATACACTATACTGTTGATATAGCTCTTTGCGGTTTCATCAGGGGTCAAGTGACCTCTGCTTTTGCAGTTATCAAGGAGGACAAGCTGTTAATGTAGTCTATCATATCAGTGGCGCATAAAGCCAGCAAGCAGTGTTTATATCATTGCTCTCAATTTCTCTCTAGAGAATCAGACATCTGTTCTACTGCTCCACTAAAACCGTTGGGAAGACATAAAGAATATTTAAGGAAACTATTACTGGCTAATTTTGGATTGATTCATAGTGTATCTGGCAAGATTTAATTAGGAAATGTACTACATTAATAATACTACAATAAATTTGTCTTCATTCAGGCACTGAATCAGTTGCTGCGCCATCTGCAAGAGGGAACTGCCCTCCACCTACTCGTAAGCAATCTGAGATGAGAATGGCCCCAAGTGGTGGAGATTATGCTGGAGCTGACCAAGAAGGAAGAGATTATTCTTACAGTACTGCAGACAGCGAAGTGAACAGAAGCCCTGGAGGTTTGCCAATCTCTTTATTTCTACTCAGGGATTGCACATGATTACTTGATGCTTTTAAGAGGGAATTTAATAAGTTTGACTTGGATGTTAAATCATTTATAATAGCATCTAGGTGCTGCATGACTATTTAGGCTATTGGCAGTATAATTTATGGGTAATGCCAAAGAGCTCGGACCTTTATACAGATTCATGCCATATACTGTATGACTATTTTTTAAACTGTTAGAGATTAAACAGATGCCTGTTATCCTACAGTACAAGCACCTACTACTGACAAGTGGTGGTACTATGGAAAAGTTGATGTAGACATCCTTTACCACTGCTTTTGACCACTTGGCCTCATTCCTTGCAGTCCTGGGGATATAGATTAATGTCTGTGTTAATTAATGTGTTTTATGTCTACATTTAGGCCTTCTCATAATTGCTGAAACTTGCTTATCAAGGTTCTTTCATTGTGAAACTATAGCCAAGCTACCAGATAGGTGTGACGGACCCCCGTACTCAGGATGAGTATGTCCGCCGCTGTCTTCTTCCTTGCTGAGGAGATATTGGAACCTGCTGATCTGTAGCTCCCAGTTTCCCCAGTCACTAGCCAAGGCTTGAGTGTAGGGTAAACAAACTCTGGTTTATTGAACAACTGCACAAACTTTTATACAGCAAGTGATGAAATCAGAATATAATCCCATCACATCCACCTCCCCTCCTCCCAGACCATCGGTCTGCTCAACACCACAGGTGTCCACCTGCTAACGAACTCCAGACAGCCATAGCAGAAGCCTGGCCAGAATGTCATTGTTCTGAGCTCCCTCAGAGAACAATAGGAGATAACGAGGGATGGTGCTGATACTCTTTCCATAACCAGGTCACACAGCATAACGCACTCAAACATAACCCAACACCAATACACATTTAACTTATAAACTCATCACCGTGTCGTCACATAGCTCCCCCAAGTTAAAAGATGGCAGACCCGGTGAGACCCTCTACTGTACTTTGACCCAGTAGTGGACAAGACTGCCTATGTAGCATATCCATTACCTATCCATTACATCCAAGATCATACCTACCAGATGTACAGGCAGTGGTGCAGGAATAGAGGTTACAAACAATGACTTGATCCTTTTGGACCCCATTTTGATGAGCTTACTGGTTTAAAGACTTAAAGATTGGGTTCGTACTGGTTACACCATGTTTTATTATTCTAGTGATGGTGCAATTGGAGGGAATGGAAGAATGCATGATAAAATAAATAGACAAAATAGACAACTGCATTTGTGAGTTCAAGGCACAACATCCCGTGGGTTCCCTTCAAGTGTCTAATGGAGGCTCTAAAGATAGTGTAAGAGCAGGTATTCCTGTTGCTGTGCATCAATAAAGTAATTTTTTCTGCATTCCAGTAGTGTGAAAATTAATTTGTTGTCAATCTGCACCTGAACAAACCTGATCAAGATGTTTAAAGTAGAACTGAAGTCAAAACTTTTTTTTGGTATTGGATAGAGTAAGTGAGGCTTATAACACATCAGCTTTTATGCCAGTTGTGCGCCGTGAAGATTTCCCTTCACTTCCTGTTCAATAGCCACAAAAGAAAGTGAGAGGAAATCCCTCCAAAGAGAAGGAAATCCTTTGTGGTCACCAGAACTAGTGTCCCCTTTGGAACATTTCCCATCTATTCCTGTTCTGGTAACAACCCAAAATTTGGGATTTTCTTTAACTTTCAGTGTTGATGGTCACCAGGACAATTAGAGAGGGTAAATCTCCCTAACGGGGACACTAAGAGCAATAAAAACCAGGTGTTCTAACCCCACTCTACTCTATCCAAAACAAACAAAAAATATTTTGTCTTCAGTTGCACTTTTAGAAAATGATGGGCCATGTGCTGAAAATTATTTTACTTATCAAAGACGCCTGAGTGAGCAGTTGGTGCGCTAATTAGAATCCATTTACATGACGTGTTTTGTCCCCGGATAGTTGGGTACATCATAACCTTGTCTGCTGCTTGTTTATGTCACTTATCTCTGATGTAGTACTAGCCAAACTGCAAAGTCATCCCTCCTAAATTACACTTTCTGTTAAATTTAATGTTGAGAGCTATATGGTATGCTCTTGCTCCAAATTCATAATAATTGTTCCATGCTGTGTTTACCCTAATCCATTTTCTGTAGAAAGAATAATACAGATAGTTCAGCATATTAAAATGAACATAGTGAATAATCTAGACGCATCTCTGGAGCAAAGAATAATTTAATTGCATTGAAATGTATCTCTCTAGAGCTCAAATGTGATTTAGATTTATGATAGTGAATAATTTTTGCATACATTCTCTCTTATCAATCGTAACACTTGGACTTTGCTTAGTATGCTGCTGCCCATTTCAAGAGGTGGTCTCTGGTGTTACAGCATATGAGTGATGTGTACAGGTGCTGAGGAAATATTATTTTTTATGTAGCAATGTGAACAACTTACTGTATATATTGTGTAACTTACTAAACCCAAAGTAGTCTGTACTTTTTTTTTTTTTTTTACTAAATACGCTTGGATATTTAGGGAATTCATACAATGGGCCAGTTAATACACTGGAAAATGTCCCTGGAAAAAATAAAGCTGCAATGTTGTTGGAATGGTTCACACATGCACATATATTTTCTCCATTTTGTATAAATCAATTTTCATAGCTTTAAAGAAGAACTGAGTTCTGGAAGTCAGAAGTCAGAGTGCAAAATGACAAGTTACTACATGTGGTCTCCCTGTAGCTGATCTTTCCTTACTGCTGACTTACCATGCCTTGCTCTGCACTGTGTTTCTGTGTAGAATCTGCCATCCTGGTAGAGAATGGACTTTTTTCTTCCTCATATCAGAGCCTCCAACATTAACCAGTTGACATCCGCGGTGTTAAACCCCCTTCCCATCCAGGCCATTTTTCAGTATTCAGCGCTGCAGTACTTTGACTGACATTTATTCCGTCATGCAACGCTGTACTGAAATGAATTTTATCGGTAATGCAGCAGTGCCGTCTGTCCGTTTTTTTACAACGGGCGGACGGCAAGTGGTTAACAGTAAACACCACAGTAGTGACATCCCCTAAATTATAAATATCATAAGGCTAGCAGTCAGAGGCAACAGAGCCTTAAAGTGTAACTATGGCCTTCTATTACAAAAATATGTTGAAACACTTAATTATCATTGCATCTGCACTTACAGTTTTCTCTTAGTCTCCCTGCAAAGTCCCACAAATACCTATTGATTCTGAAAGTGAAGTCTATCTAGTGCAGCCTCCTGTGAGTCTCCACTCTCATGTTGGCTGTACTCAACAGTGGGATGAAAAAAATGTTGCAGGGGACGTGACTATTAGCATTGTCACTACCGATTCACAAGCCTGTAGCTTGTCAATCAGCACCTGGCCACGCGTAGTCCTGCTTTCTGAATTGACAGTACTGCCTCTAGTGCTGAAACCCTCATACCACGAGCTGCAGTGCCTGAGAGCGAGAGTGTGTGAGATACACAAATGATGGAGGGTTTTACTCAATCAGGGAAGGGACATAACATTTTTTGTTTACTTATTGAGGTTTGTGCATCACACAGTAACTGAATTTCATACTTATTTAGAATGTAATGCAGGAGCCTTTAGTTGTATTTTAATCTCACACTACAGGTGCTCAGGTATGAGGCTGTGGGCCCAGGAGTGCTTAGGCACCCTCACATGCCAGTAAGTGCTCTTTGATTTTTCAGGAGGGTTTTGAGACAAAAGGTTATAGGGTACTGCTTAGGCACAATTAACATTTCAAAAATGTCCCTATAACATAGTACATCTTCCCTTCCGAGTTTGTTTCCAATTTAGCTTCCTGTTCAATCTCTATACGGACACATTTACAAAGTTTCATTTTGATAGATACATTCATAATTAGAAGAAAGGGAAATCTATAACTGCAGCACAGCTAGTCTGTAATAATTAATACACAGTTCTTCATACATATATTAATTTATGTGTTAAAGGGTCAGTCTACCCAAAGCTAATATTTCAGTTTTGGTAGATGTTAGAGTGTTAGACTGCTAAAAACATAAAACATATCAGTGCTAATACTATGTGATCAGTGAATATTCAAATATGACAATGTGTCGACTTTAAAATTAAACACAGCATGTATAAGGTGTCAATAAACACCAAAGGATATGTTCAGCAAACTATGTACTAAGTTACAATGAATTGCACTGAAACAATTGACTCCAAATAAACAGTGAGAAATCAATCAGCAATCAACAATAAGATTCCCAATTACAATGTGAAATCAAAAACAAAGTGCATAAAAGTTCATGTGAGTGAAACCATCCAAATGATCATTTGAAAATTCATACACATATAATTCAGTCTTTGTTCCTCCACAGTCCTATTACCACCATGTGGACACTCTAATCTCGCTGTTCCCCCTTATGCTATATTAGCCATGTGGGGATCTACCCTCATAATAATCCACTTATGCAAGTTCTCATATACCTCTTTGTACAAACTTCAAGGATCCCAATGGTATGTTAGATCAACCCAAAATAATAAAGCTTCTATTGAAAATTACTCAGATAAAAACGAAGGATATCCAACTTATTCACAAAGTAATATGGTAATGCAGGCAGGAACACTACCGGATGAGCCACAACAAATACGTCGAGCTCCAGTCTTTCCTCTCCCACACTACGTCACAAGCTCCACCCTTTAGGCATTACGTCTGAAATGACTTCATCAGGGTGAATCCAGTAGGCTTTTTCCTTTACAATAAATCGCTGGAGAAATGCCCAGATTACATTTACAGCTATGTTTTTTTATCCTTAAAAGCACATCATTGACATAATATTTATAACCCAGATTATGTAAAATAGGTTTTAATAAAGTTTGTTGTTAAGGACCTTGTAACCAAAGCGAAATTTGATGTGTATTCCAAACTATTTTTTGTCACATGCTTGATTACCTATCCAATGTTTCTTAATTGCTGTCACTGATGTCAGCCTGAAGAAATCTAACTGAAAGGGGAAGTATTGGAAGAGTAAAATATACTCATCCTAAAAGTTTGAACTAGCTCTATAGCTCGAGAACTGAGCGATCACCAACCACTGAACACTCAGGTCACAGCTTCTCCCTGCAGAGAGCAGTGCCTGTCAGTCACCACCCCCCACAGGGATTCCCCCCTCCCTCTCTCTGTTCCTCCAGTGCTGACTGGAGGAACAGACAGGCAGGAGGCAGGCACAGCTGGCTCTGGCTTTAGAGAGGAAGAGCCAGCTGTCAATCAAGCAGCAGGTTGAATCACAACAATATGGTCAGGATATTTCTGGCTGCAGCGCAGCTCTTAGCGGTAAAAAAATAATGGGCACTATATGCTCTATATGCTGTCCTCCTGTCACCCAAAAGACAACTAAAGCCAAAAAAGGTTTAGCTACAGTTCTCTTTTAGGATATCTTCTTTTCCTGATGTCTCTTCCATGACAATACCAAATGTAACTGCACTGAATAGTAGTGTTTCCACCATATGCCCCTACAGAGATGCCAACAGAGTCTTCAGAAAGCCAGAGAGGGTGCAGTGCAAACTGCAATGATGTGCAGAGAATTAGATTTCAGTTTATGTGGTTAGAATTAGACATGTGCGATTCGTTTTGGAAAAATTAGATTTTCAGATGAATTTTCGTGATGTATCCGAATTACCGAATAACAGAAATGATGAATGAAAATGAATCCGAATTTCTGAAAATGAAATTTTGGACGAAATTCGTTAGCGGGAGTCTGTACGCATTTTCGTTTGTGGGTGAATTTTCATTGCAGCAAAGTCACATAAAAAAAAACATTTTAATGTAAATTTGCTGCAATGAAACGAACACGAAAAGAAACCAAACATTCGTACAGACTACCGCTAACGAATTTCGTCCGAATCCTGAAACGAATTGACATTCGGACCTGAATCTCGAAAAACGAAATAATGCAAAATCCGAATCGAAATGAAACAAAACAATTTTTTTGCCAGTGCACATGTCTGGTTGTAATCACTTTTGGATTAATTGTACTTGATTGTTATGGGCCAGTAGCCCTTGCACATTGTTCTTTTTCTTGAATAGGTCTAGAATCTGCTGAATGTGAACAAATCATATTCACCTACTGAGCAATGTAGAAAGAATTCAGATTAACACTTTTTGCACATGGTCATTTAAATTATCCCTAGGGAGTCTGTGAATTCTGAGGAAAACTCAATGTGTATGCTCTTTCTATATTAATGAAAGAAATGCCTGTGTACTCAATGGAAAGAGCATTACCATGGAAACAGGCTTGTGCATGGGTATCTATTAAAGTGAGGACTTGGAAACTAAATACATACTATGTATTATTATGAAATAAATAAAGCTAATCTTTACAATGCACAGTTAACAGTCACTGCCTAACCAATGACACAGAGTAGGTAGATACACTGAAGACATTAATTAGTTTCAATTAGTTAGAAACCAGAAATATCTTTTCTACTTTCTAAGGGATGACCATATTGAAGAGTTTGTCAATGACCTGTGCATATACTATCCTGTTATAACATCAGCATTATAATAGGAATACATACTAGAGTTGTTTTTGCAATGCAATGCAATCAAAGCTTACTTGAAAAAATCCCTTTTATGTAGTGAGTGCTGCCTTCTGTCTGCCCATCACTTTCATCAACTTCCTGATTCCCAGTGTGCTTTGCATCTCTTTCTCTGCTGCTTAATGTGATGTAATCTCGATTTCTCAAGAAATCCCATCATGCATTGCTTCCAGCAAGCAATGATAATGTTACATTGTTCAGATGCTGAGTTGTAGTTCATAAGGCAGGGCCTGCGAGAGTTGTGACACGGGGAAGTGCATATTCACAGGGCCGAGTGAAATTGTGTCAGTGAATTGAGGAAGTACATCCTATGGACATCTTCAATAAATAAGTTGACAAACTTCTAGATTGATATGTTTATTAGGAGTGGGATAGAACTTATGAAAATTCAATATAGAAATGCAAATGTATTATTAGTTGTTGAACATAGATACCCTTTAAATCATACTATTGGTGGAGGGAATGGAGGAATGCATGGTAAAAAAAATAGATGAAATTGACAGATGCATTTGTGAGTTCCAGGCACAACATCCTGTGGGTCTCCTCCAATGTCTATCGGAGACTCAGAAAGATGTGTGTTTGCTTTTTCGCAGTCATCCCTATTGAATATCAGATATATGATATGTAATAATATTTAAGAGTTTTAGTTGAGTTTTATGCAAGAACGGAAGCAATTTTCTCTTTTTAACTTTTCCACCCTATTTCATGAAGACATAAGAGTATGATACAAAAAACATATTCTACAGGAGACATTTGAAAAATTGTGTCTGCGTTTTTCCTACTCGTTAAAGATGTCACCAGCACACCATATTGCAGTGAAGAACACGTCTGTTTATTGACGCTTCAATGCTTTTTGTTTTGACATGAAGCATCAATAAACAGACATGTTCTTCACTGCAATATGGTGTGCTGGTGACATCTTTAACAAGTTTCAGTATTAGCGGCGCCATCCGCGGCCACTTCGAGCATCCCCGCTGACAGAGATACCCGGTAAGGAGTGCAGCAGGATTCTGGAATACATGCATTTTTCCTACTTCACACTTAAAGGAGAACTATGGGGTAAGTGTTTTTCCCCATAGTTCTCCTTAAGGGTCACGGGAGGACATAAACTAGCGTCCACCCATGACCCAAAGCTCAGTATATCGCGAGCTACAGCTTGCAGTATACTGAGACCGCCACATGCCGGGATGGATCCCGACATTACTGTCGAGATCCACCCAGCTGCGTGAGTGACAGCTGGCTCTGCCTATCTAGAGGCAGAACCAGCTGTACCCGCCCCCTCCCCGTCTGTTCCTCCTGTCAGCGCTGGAGGATTGGAACAGGAAGGGGGAATCCCTGCAGGGAGCCGTGAGAGACAGTCACGGCTCTCTGCAGGGACATGATCGAGAAGTGAGAGAGCGACGGTATGTGTTCGCTCACTTCCCGATCTATTGAGCCGACTTGTGGCAGTTTCATTGACACACATCGGCTCGAACTATGAGGTTGAGTGAAAATCACTCACCTCATAGTTCTCCTTTAAAGCCTTATAAAAACATTTTGCTGGGCAGCGAGTCATTACATGCTGCCCGGCTTCCTGATTGGCCCGGGAAGCCGGTTTTATGCTCCCTCGTCACCAGGGAGCATGGAGCTAGCTTCCCTGCCAATCAGGAAGTCAGGGGTGAGTAATGACTCATCCCCCCGGCTTCCTGATTGGCCAGAAAGCCAGCTTCATGCTCCCTCGTCACTTGGTAATGTAATGACTTACTGCCTGGCTTCCTGATACCAACAGTTCTGGTATGTGGCTAGGCTCAGGAAGCTGGCCAATCTGGTGGCTCCAGTGGTTAGGAAGCTGGTCAATCAGAAAGCCAGGCGGCGAGTCATTACATGGTGCCCGGCTTCCTGATTGTCCAGAAAACCAGCTCCATGCTCCCTCATCACCTGGAGGCAAAGAACATGACAGCTGCTAAAGAAAGACTAAAATATATTCTATCCTCAGAACAAACTGAGCAGTTCACTCATAGGGGTGTCTTTACTATAAGCAAATAAGACTGTTCACTTTGCAATGGAATTTGCACTTACAGGGAAAGTTTTCCTTAGCTTGGTGAACTTGGTGAAATTTCACTTTGAAAAGAATACCCAATTACGAGCAAAGAAAATAAAAAAAAAAAAAAGTATTTTCGCTTGCTCATGATTGGATGATGGAAGTCAGCAGAGCTTCACCTCATTCACTAAACTAAGGGGAAACGTTCCCCCGCAAAGTACAAATTCCCTTAGTGACCCTCGTTCCCCTAATGAAAAGCCTATTTTCCTTTAGTAATTCAATACCATGGTCTTCATCAATGGTTCTAGCTTGAACTTGTTTGCATACTCACATTAAAAGAATAAAAACATAATGCACACTAACAATGCAAACTGTTTTATTTACAACGTTAGTTCTCTAGCCTAGCCCTTAGAAACTTGACTGCAAGTCTGACAATTAACCTACACATTCTCCTCTGGTTTGTGCGGCAGATGTCATTCATCAGCTCCCATCATAATAATGGACTGCAGCTTTGAGGGAACATTGCTGTTCTTCGGAACAATAAAGACATAGAGGAATTCTGCCATTTCTTAAGTCATAAAAAAATGCCTAAAGCATAAGTACAGAATCCAGAGCAGCATGAGCCTACTAATGGAGTTCACAGAAAGTAGTCCTTTCTCTATAGCAAAAGACAAATCACAAACATGTAGAAGGTTTTACCATTTATTGGTTCATAAAACAAATTACTGTGATAGTAATGTACCTATACAGTGATTTCTGAGCAACAGTTACCTCATGACCCAATATGCTTTTTACCCTGCGTCAAGTCAAGGATTCCACACTGAGAGTTAAAGTGCTAGCCTGCCGAGCCATCTGGGGGCCCTCCTCATCCACCTAGGGGTAAGGGGGTGCTACAATACTTTGGTTGTACATTTTTCATTAAATGCTTACTTGAATCCTCCAGATTTGTGTCTTGTTTAATTTAATGTAACCAGGGTGGTATGGCAAGATTTATTGCTGCTTTAGTCTTTGCCTACACTCACCATTAAAAAACCATGTTTAATATTGACAGTTCCTGGAAATAGTTCCAGTAGTCAGCCATGTATGATTTTTTTCAGACTCCTGTTTAGAATGCTTCCAATGATTTTTTTTTGCTCTCCTTTGCTGTACAATTAGATATTTGTTTTTTTAAACATCCCCTTTTCTTTGGCTAACAGCAATTGATGTGGGACAGAGATTATGACATAACTTTTTTTGAGCATCATGTACCATAAAGGGGTACAGTAGATGCAAGTATGCAGGCATTTACACTGAAGTGCATCACATTCTCTGCAAGGTCGTGACTTTAGCTACTGCCAGTTTTAAATGAAACACAAAACAACGCTACTTAGTATTTTTTTTTTTATAGCTGGGATTTGAGAAGGAGATGACCTGAATGAATATATATATATATATATATATATATATATATATATATATACACACACACACACACACACACACACACACACACACACACACACAA